>NW_010196930.1:0-27580 GCF_000695765.1 Mesitornis unicolor
GTTCTATTTAGCTCAAACCAGGACAGTATTTTATATAAATATTTATAGAAATAGTATATATATATAGGTGTATATATATTCTAAATATCATGAGAATATAGACCTACAGGTTATATTTATTAATAATATATTCTTTTCCTTAGTGATGAGTTGGTCATCACCACTACTACCACCATCACATTGGAAATACTCTTGGTTCATAATAAAAATATCTTTTATTCATAATCAGTATAAGCAATTCTAATGAGAAACAATAAAATATAAATTTTGACAGAGAAGAATATTGATTTGTTTGTGAATTTTTCACTTTGCTCTCAAAGAGTTTTTGTAGTGTTATAGGTTTATATTATTCCAAATCATATAATGTACATGAATGAGAAAAATCTGTTAAAAGAAGAGTATAACACTGTCACAAATTATCGTGATCATGATACCAGTCGTGACTGCTATTTGATTATGCAGGTGTCCCCGCCCATGGCAGGGGTTTAGACTCGATAGTATTTAAGGTCCCTTCCAACACAAACCATTCTATGATTATGACCCTTATATGCTCTCTGAGCTCAAGCAGAACAACTCTGTTCCTGGATTTTATCTGTCAGCTTGTTCTCTGTTATGGCAGAAAGGAAGCTCTTTTCAGGGAAGAATCTATTATTGTTGAACAAAGAAAACAAAAGACTGCAGTTTTGTTAACTCCTGAGCACACAGTAAGTCATACTTTTTTTTCTAATTTCTCTTCTGAAGAATAAATATTTCAGTATTGACCCTATTAGTTTGGAAGAGTAAACAAGATTTCAGGAATGCAAGATTTTGGCTCCAGCTTTAGTACTTGAACAAACAAAAGTCATTACTCATACTTGCAAACTTTGTTTCCCTGCATCCTTTAGTCATCACAGATACATCCCAAAATTGTTAGAACATGAAAACTACAGTAATTCAAATTTCCTATGTGTAAGTAGCCACCTTTTTTACATTAGAATGTACTTTTCCCAAGATGTAAATAAAAAAATAAATATTATATTTTCCACAACTTACCATATTAAGAATTAAGGTAAAGCGAATTATACATGCATGTGTATATATATATGCATACACATATACATATATATATACACACATATGCATTTTGGTATATCAAAGGTTCCTATAGAGCTTTGGAATCTTTTGATCCAACCTTGTGGTTTCTGAAAAAGAATTTACTTCATGCCCTGAGATCATAATATTTTGACTAATGTTGTGTGTAGCATGCAGACTGTCAGATGTCTTCCATAATTGATTGCCTTTCCAAAATTTCTTCCAAAGTAGGTTATAGCATCTGATAGGCAACAAATTATAACAAAGTGAGTTTTGTTACTGAATTTATAACATATCTGATCCTTTAGTGTGTAACTTTACAGCAAGATGCCAAAGAATCATTTACTTGAGACCCAACATGGTTGGTGAAAACATGAAAACATTTAATGAGGTCAAACACGTACTAACAACAACAAACAGTGCAGTAGTTACTGAAACTTCAACTGAGAAAGGACAGGAACAGGCATTTTATGTTAGTTAAAAAAATGAACGTGTATTTTGTTGTCTCACAGCACTTTAAGTAACACGCATTTTAGCATGACCTAGTTGCAGCTCCCACATTTATAATGCTTATCAATCCCTTTTAAAAAATACTGTGAAACTTTCTATAATGACTCACGTTGCTGTTTTCACAGATCCAGTAACTTTCATTGAGGAAGAGATTTCAAATTTTTCTGTCAGAAAAGTTCACTTAGATTTGGCTGATGTGAATGTAGAGTGAAACATGCGCACACATACGCACACACACACACGGTCACTCACTCATTTTCCTTTTCTGACCATTGAATTCCTCAGGAGAGTGTTGACAGCTTAACTAAGTAATGGAACCAATATGCAGCTGGGTCAGTTTATCTGTTGTGTGGATAACCCCTGAATCACACCTGGCTTTGGGTGCCTGAAGCATCAAGAGAGGCAGGGATGACAACAGGGAGGTGCTGCACCTTCCTGATCTCTTAGTATGCACAGTACAAGAATATGGGTCTCCTGAACCAAATTCTTGAAGTAATGACAGTCCTGGGCTGAAAGCATAATGTTACTGATCTTGTAATGCAACCTGCATGCAACAGTTCAGTATATTCAGGTTTTCAAATCTATGGATCATATATGGCATTTTAAAATTACACCCTAATTTTATATTTCCATATATAGTGCAGGATGTGAATGTATATAGTGCAGTGCATGCAGTATGAAATGTGCAAGGTTTATTTCCAAGGGTAATTGGAAGTCTGAGGGAGGAGTGCAATATTTGTCCTTTTATTTTTCTATTTAGATTTCTTGTACCAAAGGTATAAAAGTTGTTTTACAAGGTATTGCATATTATACACATGGAAAACTGATCTTAAGTAAATTGACAGTTAAAAAGAAAAAAGAAGGTTTATTATTTTTGCTGCATTAACCTCTTCAGTCTGACAGTAAGAAGAAAATAAAATTATGGTAAAGGCAATTTAATCATTATGGCATAAGCTGAAACTTCATGCTTCGAAGGAATCCAGTCACACATCATATGTTGGATTCTAAAAGAAAATTATTTTCAAACAGTATATCCTGATATTCACTATTACTTTAAAAAAAAGACAAAAATCCAACATTATTTAACAAAATTCAGGAAACTGGTTGAAATTGAATTAGATAACAAATTTTAAAAAAATAATGTGCACACCTATTCAATTTCAAGTCTCATTACTTTAATTTATTCTTTTATTTTGAATTTTTGTTTTATTCAAGTCAACTATAAATGATTTGCATTTAGCTTCATATAGTTTCGGTACAATGTCACACTGTTTCATTGTATTCAGACAGTTCCCTAATGGGTAAATTTCTTATTTTCAGCTACTCTCAAAACTCTCTTTCACATGCCATTTCATAAGTGATGTTATTGACAATAACAAAATCTAAGTTTCAGGGATTGACACATTTTTCTTAAAATTGTGAAATGTCATGTAACACTTCACAAATGCAGAAATTTGGCAGGAATGTAGGATGAACTAAGTGACTCCTATAGGACACTCCTCAGAAGTTCAAGTTCGACATAGGACACACATCACTAACTTGTAACCACGTATTTTAAAATAATGAAAATAAAGATATGCTATGGTATCTTTGGTAGCAGCCCCATAATTATTCTATAAATGGATAACATCATTTTTGTATTGTCCATTAATATCTTCCCTACTCATATTTCATTGTTCAGTCTCAAATTTCCGAAGTCCAAAAGAGCACTCAGTCAACTTTGTCTTCAGCAGGTAAGGAAGAACTGCTTGTTCCATTCTTAAGATGCTAACCAATAAGACAGTTGAGATTAGTTTTTATTAAGATTTGACATTCTTAATATTTCTATGTGTTCAGAAAGTGTTATTATTATCAGAATAGAAAAATGGGGTACATGCTTTCACAGTAGCTATCTATGAAAACATTTGATACCAAAATATCTCCATGCTATGTTACATTTGGATGCACTTGTGTTTGTTTTTTAGCATTTAACTTAATCTTCATCTAAAAAGTAAGCATTCTTTTTTTTGTACCTAGAGAGCACATCTCAGTTACAGAGGCGTATCCATAGTTATCACAGACCACTATGAGAACATATGATTAAAGATACTGAAATTCGTGGTGATATTTGTGGAACTTCAAAATAGCATATCTAAAATAAAAGTGTTTGGGAAATGTTTGCAATAAATTTAAAGACTGCAAATGAAAATACTACTCTTAGTGTGCTAATATGAACTATTTACAGATTTTTTTTTTCTGATTTGAAATTAATGAGAGATAATTTAGATATACTGGCTATATATTCTGATCTATTTGTAAATGGGAACAATCATGATAAGACCAAATGCCAGTTTCAGCTCTGTCCCTTTACATCCTGTGAAATTCGAATGATGCTTCACTATTTTAGAATCTTTAAAAAACAGCCTCCAGCTAAGCCATGAACAGTAACATAGAGGTTTAGTTAGGGAACATAAAGACTCTGATTCAGTTCAAAGATACAATCTGGCTAACGAGGAATAGACTAGGGAGATCCATCACATAGCTGGCTTGTGCCTTGACCTGTGCAAGACCTTAATTGAACCTCAACAGACCACATGCTTAAGAAAAGGAGAATTGAATGGGTAAAATGCAATCAAAAGTGGAAAACATAACAACTAGCTCTAGGCCCTTAATGCTCAGGGCCACACTGACATGTACATTTTTGAGCAAATTTTGATTTCTCAAAGTTGACTGCAAAGAGCTGGGCTACAACACTAGAAAGAAAAATAATGGTAAACTTGCTCCATACTTGACTATTTCAGTAGATTGCTCAGCTGCAAGACCTACAGAAAGCCCGAATCCCAGGCCCTTATTTTGACTGTGAAGACTGCAGGCAATGGGCAGCGTGTTCTTTTCCTTGACTCAAGGAGCACTGGGCATCGTGCTGGAGTTTAATGAGGCACCTCCTCTCAAATCTCAAATGGGAAAGTACCATCTTTTCCTACTTGGCTTTCAATTTTTCAACCAGTTCAAGCAAATTAGTAGACTTTGCTGCTATCTGTTACTATTTTTACTTCATTTATTTATTTCAGTAAGGATTCTGACAGTGTTACTTTCCTTCCTCATTCACTTCTACACTTTCTCTTAATGCCTTTCATAACTTTTCCAGAAAAAACAGAACTGATTATATTGATCTATAGACCCCTGCTGTTCTCCTTCTAAAAGCTAAGGAAATTGGACTAGTTTATACTATGACCACAGGGTTAAAGTACTCGTACACAAGGAACAAAGATGTTTTGGTCCTAGGTTTTGAGGATGAAAGAGTAGGAAACTGTATCACCTAAAGGATACTTCAGGAAGGTCTGAGTTTCTTCTATATAGAAAGTTTCAAGTTACAAAATATATGCTAATACATGTTAATTTTGGGTTCTCATTAGCAAAAATTAAGCTGACTCAGTACTAAATATTATATTGACTTTTCTGTATTATTGGAACTTAATCTTTATTAGTCAGTATATATCTGGTAACAATTTCTGATAATAAATCTATGATGAAAACTTAGCAAAGCTCTGCTGATAGCTGTGACTGATAAAAGTATTTAAAATGTATTATTCTCTTCCCAATTATCACTAACATTGATGTAGATCATTCCAGAATAAACCTTAGAGATACTTTGAATATAGAAAATTTCTGCAATTGCTGGCACGCTGCAATGCAGAGGCATGCACACAAATATTGGATAAAACTAGGTTTAACAACCTGTCATTAAAGTACTTTATCTAAGATTTGTTCTTCATTTAGCCAGTGGACTAAAAATCAGCTATCCTGAGGTGTATCTAGCATACATGAAATGACTTAGGGAAGTCAAGGACAACAAGAAAAGCTTCTATAGGTATGCCAGTGATAAAAGGAAGACTAGGGAAAATGTAAGCCCTCACTAGAAGGAAATGGGAGATATAGAGAAGGCCGAGGTACTCAATGACTTCTTTGCCTCAGCCTTCACCGGTAAGTGCTCAAGCCACATTGCCCAAATTGCAAAAGGCAAAGGTAGAGACTGGAAGAATGAAGAATCATCCACTGTAGCAGAAGATCAGGTTCAACACCATCTAAGGAACCTGAAGGTGAGCAGGTCCATGAGACCTGATGAGATGCATCCACAGGCCCTGATGGAACTGGCAGATGGAATTGCTAAGCCACTGTCCATCATATCTGAGATGTTGTGGCAGTGTGGTAAAGTTCCCACTGACTGGAAAACAGGAAATATAACCCCCATTTAAAAAAATAAAGTAAAAAAAGAAAGAAGACCCAGGGAATTACAAGCCAGTCAGTCCCACCTCTGTTTCTTGCAAGATCATGGAAGATTCTGGATACTGTGCTAAGGCACACGGAAAATAAGGAGATGATTGGTGACAGACAGCATAACTTCACAAAGGGCAAATTGTGCCTGAAAAATTTGGTGACCATCTCTAGTGTGGTTACAGCATTGATGGATAAGGGAAGTGCAACAGATGTCCTATACCTGGGCTTGTGCAAATCACTGACAGTGTCCCACATAACATCTTTGTCTTTAAATTGGAGAAACATGGATTTGACAGAAAAACCACTCAGTGGATAAGGAATTGGCTGGATGGTCACACTCAAAGAATTGAGGTCAGTGGCTCAATGTCCAATTGGACATCAATGACGAGTAGTGTTCCTCAGGGATTGGTACTGGGACTGGTACTGTTGAATATCTTTGTCAGTGACATAGGCAGTGGGATCAAGTGTACATTCAGCAAGTCTGACAATGACACCAAGCTGTGTGGTATGATTGACATGCTGGAGGGAAGGGATGCCATCCAGAGGGATCCTGACAGTCTTGAGACATGAGCCTGTGCAAACCACATGAAGTTCAACAAGGCCAAGTGTAAGGTCCTGCACACGGGTAGGGGCAATCCCAAGCACAAACAAGGGTTCAGTGGAGAATGGATTGAGAGAAGCCCTGAGGAGAAGGACTTCGGCATGGTGGTTGATGAGAGGTTCAACAGGAGCCAGCAATGTGCGCTTGCAGCCCAGAAAGCCAACCACATCTTGGGCTTCCCCAAAAGAAGCATGACTAGCAGGTCAAGGGAGGTGATTCTCCCCCTCTACTCTGCTCTCATGGGAACCCATCTGGAGTACAGTTTTCAGCTGTAGGGCCCCCAACATAAGAAGGACACGAACCTGTTGGAGTGAGTCCAGAGGAGGGCCACAAAGATAATCAATGGCATGGAAAAACCTCTCCTATGAGGCCAGGTTGAGAGACTTTCAGCTGGGAGAAAAGAAAGCTCAGGGGAGACACTATAACAACCTTCCAGTACCTGAAGGAGGCCTACAAGAAAGCTTGAGAGAGACTTTTTATCAGGGAGTGTAGTGTTTGGACAAGGGGTAATGGTTTTAAACTGGAAGAGGGTAGATTTAGATTAGATATTAGGAAGAAATTATTCACTATGATGGAGAGACATCGGCACAGGTTGCCCAGGGAAGTTGTGGATGACACCTCCCTGGAAGTGTTAAAGCCCAGGTTGGGTGGGGCTTTGAACAGAGGGGGTTGGAACTAGATGATCTTTAAGGTCCCTTCCAACTCGAACCATTTTATGATTCTGTTATTCAAGATGCCACTCCTCTGTTAATTACAGAAAGATCTAAGACCAGAACAGACATTTAACTTACAGCTGGTTAAGCTAAAAAAAAATGAACCCATCAGTTTCTATTTAACAAAGTAAATAACGCAAAAAGCTTCTTGCTGATTTTCTTCTCAGAGAACTCTTCATTAGTGCTCAAGCAATACATACTTTCTCAGAAATGCTCCTGGGAAAATCCATTCACTGCTTTGCATCTCTTTGTCTGTTTTCTACTTTCCATAAAATCTAGGGAGTTTCACTATCACATTTTAATGTGTTTTAAGATACAATAAAACTGCTAGATATGAGCCAGGTATTTTTACATTGTATGGTTTGCCTAGTTTATTCATTCAGGTGCTAAATAATTCTGGTTACGGAATATTCTTATAAGTCACATGCAGTTCTACTCAACAAAAATAAAAATATTCTATTTTGTTATTCCAACATATACAGCAGTCTTTCTTTTTTAAATAAGAATTATTTTTCCAACTCACTAATTCAAATGCAGATCAAATTGAACGCCCCTTCACAGTGCATACTGTGAGTGATTAATTATTATATAAAGTGATTGGATTCCAAATGCTCTGAGGACACTAACATGAGAAATTTGCAGTTAAAAATATCCCCTTCAAAGGTAATGTAAATAGATAATAATAGGATTAAAGATTAATTTTTATAAGGTCAAATATTGCAGTTATGTGATTTATTATGAGCTTGTTTCTACTTCAGACTATTCTGTCATTGCAAATTGGGCCCCAGATTGTGTTTATTGTTTGTTGTTGACTTATTTTCTTTCTTAGATCAGTAGCATTTGTTCAGTGATTGTTTTTACATAATAATAAGATTTTCTGTGTTCCAGTTTTTAATTCCTAATTCTTCCATTTTTCTCCAGTTACAACTGATATATATTATGGGGTAAAGATAAATATTTAAGAAGCTTCTAAATTTTAGCTGTCCGAAAAAAAAAGGAATAGGGTGAAACCCAAGAGAATGAAAAGACAGACTGGAATTTTATATGATTTTTTTTCATTTCAAAGTGAGAAGTTTCAAAATTTCATCAAGAGTTTTGCATTTTTGGTTTCTTGTTTTTGTTGAGGGTTTTGGTTTTGGTTTGTTGGTTTTTTTTTAATTCTGAAGTTGTGTATTTGGAAGAAGTGTTTTGGAAGTTCTTCTAAATGTAAGCCACAGTAATGAACATAGGAATACTACTGTACAGAGACATGCAATCAGTAACACAATGAAGATATTGTCCTGTGTAGATCTGGAAGTTGCAGTGTTTTCAGAAAACCAAAATGTTTTCAGAGCACTGCAGTAAAGTAGAAGGATTGCCTCACTGATTCATGAATTTTGAGTCTCCTCACCTCAGGGAAAATAGTGCTTCTGTGTTTGGGAAGAGAAAAACCTCAAGCAAAAAAGGGATAAAGTCAATTAGAAATCAAACAATAGAGTAGGCAACCTTATGGAGCAAGTCCCTTTCCAAAGCAGCTATCCATCTGTTATCCAATCAACAACATAACAAAGTAAGAAAGAAGGAAAAGGAATATAGCCACTACATTTTGTCATATATATATCCCAGGATGACATCTCATAGATTTATAGCTATGACATTTAACATAATGTAATCTAAGACCCATTAGTTGGATTTAAATCCTTTTGTCAGTCACAACAGAATAAAATAGAGTAGAATAAAGCTTCCCAAATTAAAAAAGTGCTAGCAAAATTGTACTAATTTCTGAAAAATGTTAGTCAATATGTCTAAAGTTTTTAAAAATAGCTAATCATTTTATGAGTCAGATAACCATAGAATGAGTTATAAAAACTTTCTTCAGGATTACTGAGCGAGTAGCTTTTAGGAGAATTGATCATGTCATGTGGGAAATTATAAGTGATAAGAATTTGTTACCTATGTTTGGAGAATACAAATTTCTTATGCATTTGAGAACAATAAGCTACAAAATACTGTTGGGAATATCTCAGTACTTATGCATTAAGTCTTCAGGGAGAAGGGTTTTTATTCTTTCAAGATATATTTTTGTTTGTTTTAAAGACTGAAACAAACTCAAGTTTTAACATCCAATTTTTTCCATTGGTTTCTTTTTTTTTGTTTTCAAGATAAAACGCATACATCTCCTCTAAACAGAAGGCTATTCACTATGGAAAAAATGACAGGAAAAATATATGTTGTGTCAAAAACTATAATAAGATTGCCTTTTCTAATGCAGTGATATGAATGAAATTAGAAAGCAAGCAAACAATAACAACAACCAAAGAATCACATGTACCTTCTCCATGTTGACTACTGTACCTTTAAGTACTTGCAACATTTATAAGCTCTGGGAAACTTGTTTAAACCCAATTATAATAACAGAATTTATTAGCATTTTGATCCTCCAACACTGACTTAAAGCTCAAAATCACCCACAAAACTGAAAACTAGTAGCAATTTATTATATTGTGGTATTCTTACTTTCCAAGCACTGATAGTAATGGAATTTTTTTCCAGAACAAAGGGCATTTCCCCTCCTCCCACAAGAGTTCCTTTTGCTGTTGTTTAATTTTTTAAATTGGAAAATAATATTACAAGAAACTGGGTTAAAATTAGATCATAAAGAAGATAAGAAATCTTACATTATTCTAGAACATTTATTTAAATGTTCATATTGACTGAATACCATGGGATTTTGAGACATCACATGCTTAAAGGAACTTAGTGAAGTGGGATTTAAGCTTAACTGGGATAGGGACATGTGGTTAATAAAAGAATGGTCCAACCAAAAGTGCTGTGGAGTACACTGACTTCTCAAACATCTACTCCTTCCCTTTTCTAGAGGTTATGTTACGGGTGTGAAATGCAAGAAGACTCCAGGTTAACTGCTATTTGTCAAATAAAGCATGGTGATTTGTAGACTAATTTATAAAACTTATTCTTTGCCCTCAACATATACTTCGTTTTGAAAAAAGGGACCAATTTACGTCTATGACCATGATCTGGACAGAACTTCTAATTTCACTGTTCTTACTCTTGATAGGTACTCTAGACCTATGGAGCAGTCCCATCTGAGGTGTGTAAGAAGTGTTGGGACAGGACAAAGTCAAAAATACGCTCATGTGAAGGGACCCTAAGAAAAGTTGCCTTTGGCTTCCAGACTCCAGCTGTATTTTAAATTTAAACTCTATATTTCTTTGCAATTGAACAATATTTCACTAATTGTTGTCTCAAACAGATTTTTCACTTAAGTATACTTCAAAAACATGTGTTTTTTAATACAAATCAACCTTGTCTGCATTTCAATATATGTTGTGCTACAATAATAGAATAAGGTTCATGTTGAAAAAAGTAACAGAAAATATATCCAGTATGGCTGGATTCAAGGTCTGTTTATTTTGTACCAACTCTAGCTGATTTGTCTATTACATTATAAGTTGCATGAAACACTGCACTTGTGATGATCTGTGTTCTGCATACTATTTATACAATGTATTCATTATAATGTACAGGTATATATACCAATCTTCAGAATATAAAAACCATTTGATCTCTGAATTGGTCTGGTTTTGTTATTTTTGAGGGGTCTGGATTGAAATTCCAGAAGTTAATTGCTATTTATTATCCTGTAGTCAGAGATTTATACACTGCAAAAGACTTTTATCACAAGTTGAATGCTGTTAACATAATTACAGTAAGTCGCTGTTATTCAGATAGTATTATACGCCTCAAAACAACCAGCCAGATATTTCCCATGCTGATAGTTTCCTCCAGCTGAGGAAAAGCTGACCTTGTAACAGAGACATTTAACTATACTTGGTGACAACATAAACTGGATCTGGGCAGTTTGAAAACTGCAATAAGTTGATGGAAATGCAAAGCGAAGTTTGACTGTCTATGGCAGAAATGAAATGTGGTTGGACAGCAGAAAATAACGAAGTAGCTACTAGAAGACTAAAAAAGGCTGACTAACAGGGATATGGAAATGGAGGAAAAAATGTAAGGTCCTGACTTAACAGCACAGATCAGCATCAAACAGAAAGAAGCAGCAGAATGAGAGGCAAAACAAGACAAGAACATATAAACTGTTTTAGAAATATATGACATAATCAAACGTTGCCTAACGGTAGCCTTAAAAATTTGCTATATATATTAACTTAATGTATACTGGACTTGTTGATAATAATGTCACAAACAGGATGAAAGACATAAAATATCCATCTATTAGTGCTTTAAAATGTCATGATAAGCCAGGACAGCTTTTAGTTTTCATATAAGAGAATCCCTTGCCACTATCTGGTAAGCAGCATTCAGTTTGGTGTTTTAAGCCTGAAGCACTAACCAAATACACTTTCATATGCAGTCAATGGAGGAAAAGAGTCACTACCAGAACCTATTATTTAGGTATTGAGATGCCTGCCTTAAATTAATATGAATACCCTTCTGGAGATGGATTTTTCTCTGTTATGTGCATAAAAAAGAGGTAAGTTAACTGCCCTTAGGTGCATGAATTGTAGTAAATGTGTACTTAAGGAGCCTTATGTCTTTCTGACAAGGAAAAATGGTAAAACTGTGATGATCCATCAGAGACATAGAAATACAAAAGACGGGTAGAGAAGTAACAAAATAATAGATCATCAGAGAGCGAAGGAGTAAGCAGCAGAGACTTCATTTAAGTGCTAAAGCCAAATAGTAGCTCTGCTCACAAAGGATATAGTAATAAGAGGACCAAATGTCTGTCTCCAAACATAAAAGAGAAAGAAGCAGACTAGAAGACAGCAATGAAAAGGGGTTTTTTTATTATTTGGAGGAGAGACTATACCCAGAAGAACGTTGGATATGAGAGGACTGAGTAAATTTCAGAGTATTTAAAGAAATGAGGAAAATGAGGCAGGGACATAAGTTTCTGTCTGACTTTCCTAGACCAGCAATGAAGTCCCTAATAGAAGGGAAGTTGACAAATGTGACTGAGTTGGGAAGAGACTGAGAAATTGCATGTGATAATCAGGAATGGTAAAAGATCCTCTCTCATTGGTTTTTAAATAAACCTCATTATCCAGATCCACTATAGACTGTCATTTAGTCTATCACATCCATGACACTTGCAGCAACACTGCTTAGGAATATCTTCTACTGGGTAAAATTTGCACAGAAAAGAAGCAGGTAGTGCTGTTTAAATCGGAGCCAAAGAGTAAACCAAGTAATTAAGCTCAGTTCTTGGTTCTTTGGTTTTTTGTATTTAGCATGTATAAACATGCCCATTGGAACCACTTCCATAAAGTTATAGGAGACTGACCTGTAACTGAGCACAGACCTAGAAAGCCTGCTTGAATTCAGCAAATTATTTTTTTCTATCCCAGAACAATGAATCTCAATACAACAGTCTAATGTGTTTCTAGTCAAGCATCTCTGCATGTTTCTCCTTTGACACTGTATCATTTCAGGGCCAAATTAAGAGTCTTTCCTGAGAAGTCTGTAATATTCTTGAGTAAATCAAGAATAAAGCAATAGCCTTCATTGGAGACACCCTGATTTAAAATAGAATTTCACTGACATCTTTGGAGAATGTAGATCTGAAGGGAGGACTGAATGGACTATTAGCTGTTGAAAATATATTTTTTTTCTTTCCTTTAATAGCATCTAATCAGCATTTTTTATTATTTATGTTAGAGTAGGATTTTTCCTTTAAAATACATAATTTTATTTCCTTCTTCTCACTCATATTTTCAGACACTAAGCTGTCACAAAATATAGTGTCCAAACAGTATGGGGTCAGGGTGGGAATTTCTAATTAACATTAGAAAGTGGAAAAAAAAAGAAGTATTTCCACTTAATATAGTAAAAACCATGCTATTTTCTGATGAGTTTGTTGCTTTTCTGTAAATGTATTTCCCCATAAATGTTACTGCATGTAAGCAAATTAAAACAAACCTTATCTATTAATCAAGCTGAAATTCTACCACGTAGGCAGACATCTGATTCGTAATGCAGAAGACATTCACTGTCCTCTGTTACCAGATATTGCCACATCTCCACTTACTAATGAAATACCACAGATTAAATAGCTCATACTGAATAGCTTCAAACTTATTTAAATCCCAGATTTTAATTTGTCAGCAATATTCCACATTGCATTTACACTAATTTCCAAGAGCACAATGAAACTTAAATTAGATGAAACCAACCTACACCATTTTTATTCCCTTGGAAATATGCTGGTAGGAAATTATGTTCTTTGTATATGATCCCAAGCATGCCAGGTTATATATTCTAGGATACACCATGAAATTCATTAATATAGAGAGTGTTTGAGTATTCATTTATATTCTTATATTTTCTATCATTCCCATTGGTATAATGCTATTATTTATATATCTTTGTTCATTCAAAGGATTAAAAATATTGTAACCATTTTGTACATTTTGTAACAGAAAGTAGTGATTCCAAGAAAGGTGGAAAATAAGATCACTCTCTAAGACTCCTCTTTGAGTTTTAGAAAGCAGGTATTCTTTATTACACGTGGGGAGTCCCCAGGATCATTCCTTGGGAGGACTCTGATTTTCCCATTACAAAGTGATTGTTTATGTGCTACCTATTCATACATATTCACGAGATATCTGAGAACTCGTTGATACGAAGTGGAGATTCCTCCAAAAATCTTTATCATATAACCCCTCCTATCTGGGCATGTGCCCTACGACCCTCTGGTGGTCTTCGGGGAGTTGTGGGGAGGAAGGCCTATAGTCTTCATCACGGTAAACTTTTCACCTTTCTCCCAGAAGCAGATGTATTTCATAACCTATTCTGCTATTTGGGCATTATCAGCACTATTTCTTTAAACATCTTTGATTACACAAACACAGGATACCTGGACAATCCTAGATAGGATTAGTAGGACAGACAAAGGGGTTTCTGTTCAATCGGGGGATACCATTTATCTTCACAGAAAGTGCTCTGGCCTTCTGTTTATCTGTGGGACTGCTGAGTCTGCAACTGAATTTCACAAAGGTCCTAACAAGGAACAACTTTAACCCTTTCTCAGTAGAATGAACAGAGAAGTTGTACAGAAAGCTTGAATTTCAACTAAATACAGCTAGGGAATGTCTTATATTTAGTTTTTCATTTATCTAATTGCAATGACATCTCAAACTTTTTACTTATAGCTGATATTGCTGTGATAAAAAAAAAGTTGTCTTGAAAATGTGATTTTGCAGTCAGGGAATGCATTTCCTTGATTTTACTCCTGTCACATCATTTAAAATATAAAGATAACCTATTTCCATTTTCCCCTAAGATTGCATAAGGTTTAAATGAAGCTGTCATGACAGAAATGTAAAATGTGAAGAACAGTCTAAAAGATTACAAAAAACATTCACTTATGCTATGGCTCTGCATTCAGAGGCTATTTGTTCCAATTTTCATGCTAGCAGGTGATGAAGTGTATGTCACCATGAGTAGAAAAAGAACAAAATATGTGGGAGAGTGTATGGGATATGGAGAAGAAAAATATTGTAGAAATGATCTAAAAAAAAACCCCCAGACAAGCAAAACAACAAACAAACCATTTAAATATAATAGCCTACACCAAAAATACTACATTGCTAGCTGTCCCCAAATTTAAACAAATAAAACCACAGTGGAATGGTGTGATTCTGCCACCATTAGGCAACTGACAACAGCTCTTTAAATTTATTTCTCTGAAACATAAGATTACACATCTGACTTGTGTTGGAATTTGGGAAGTTCTGATGAAGGAAAAATAATACTGCTGTGCTCATCTGCATAGACTTTGTTTTCAGGATGGACTGTCTCGACAAGTAGCATGATCCCTGATTACACAAGTGTGACACAAGCACTCCTATTCTGTGCATCAGATGCAGCTGCTCCACAGGTCACAGTATTGCCCTAAATTTGTGAGATAACTTCAGGCAGTCTGTAACAAATGCTCTTCATTTTGTGCCTCTTAAAGGTACTCACCAGATCATTCTCAAGCCTATACTATCCTCTTTCTTACAGATCTAGTTTCCAAGCAACCTTAGGCTGTGTTTTTGTTATGGTTTAAGGGTTAACAGCCTGAAAGAAAAGGACCGGTGATATCTGTAGGACCCTGAGGGGTCAGAGATGGGTATTGTTCCCTCCCCTTTCTGGCCACAGTCTGAAAAACCGAGGAGGCCCGAGGTTTCGCTGGCTTTCCTGGCATCCTGGGCTGTTTCTTGTCGCATCTCGAAACAACTGGGGCTACCTCCACGTGCTCCGCGGCATCCATCACCATCTGCTCCCCGGCACCACTGCGGTCCCTGATGATGAGTCACAGTGGCCACGAGGCACTGCTCAGACACTTCCACTCGGGGCTACTATGATTGGGTTTTGTATATAGCTGTAAGAAATAGATATCATGACTGGTGTTGGAGAGATATGCTCAGCAGCATTTCTGAACAGGAGCTGAGACTTGACAGATAAGGGCTAGACTACAAGCAAAAGTCAACGAGAATATGCACATATAAGATAATGAATATGTAAACTAATTTTGTGAAATCATTTGCCCGCCTTTCTTTTTAGAAAATAATGAATATGTAAACTAATTCTGTAAAAATCATTTGTATAAGCCTGCCTTTTCTAGGAAATAATAATGGATATGTATACCCCAGTAAAATAAAAACCCTTGGCGAATTTTTATGGATGTGCGAGTCTTGCAGTGAGGCAACTCCCCCTCGCACCCAGCACTGTTTTGTCTTTGCTTTATAATAAACTGAAATTATGATTGACATTATGAAGTGAGTCTCATTTCTCACATAGCTAAATATCCTTTGTCCCCTATCAATTCCCCTTTTTGTTCCTTTCCCCGACTGTTTTTCATTAAATTTGTTATAGTCTTAACTTTCAACCTTGTGTGAAGCATTTTATTTATTTTTTTTTTAATCATCCCCTGGGAGTGTGGAGGACAATAAAGAGAAAATCCTATTCCTTGTTTCATTTGGGTTTGCCCTGAGCCCTAAATGAAGAGTTTTCCAGGAAAATATTCTGAATCATGTGGAATCAGAAGTTCAAAGAGAGCAACAACTGTCTTCTGCAGTCTTATGGGCATGATTCAGCCACACAGGAATGGCATCTAGTGCCATCTAAGAGTTCCTGGAGCATCTTGGGCATTGGCATGAGACTGGTAGACATGGTACCTCAACTAAAGGAGATTTGTGCCCTCCTGAAGCAGCAGCTCTCCTGTCAAATGAACCCCATTTTTGGTATCAAAAGGGTGATATTTACTAATATACACCAATCTATATAAAACCAATTTTTGTTTGTTTGTTTCTCTAGTATACATACAGGAAACTGTAACCGAAGGCATAACTGTGGTTACTACATAAGTTAAATTATTAAGTTTTATCTTAGCTCAACTTTAGAGGGGACTGGGACTGTGTTTTAAGACAGTTCCTGAAACTATGGCTATGTTCCCAGTGAATTTAACAGTTGTAAGTTACAGGAATACTTTACCTGAAATGTTGCGTTATTAATTTCAGGTAGTTTCTTAGAACTGGTGTTCCCATGGAGATCAGTTTTTGATATTCACTGCACATCATATATTTTATACATGTACATACACATAGACACACGCGCGCACACTTGCGCGTGCACGCACACACACACACACATATATAGAAGAATGACCTCTTTACAGAATACGTCTAAAACTATTTCTACTACCATGCTAAGTTTCAGAGTTAGAATTTACAGTTAATTGGTAATACGTGGAAGAGCAGCAAGTGCTCCAAGTTGCTTGGGCTTTGTTGAGACCATGAACTAAAAGAACATAAAATTCATCTCTGCTAAGAAGGAATTAGGCCATCAGTTTTCAAGAGATGAAAATGGAAATGCATAGGATATAAATCAGTAACAACTACATTTGAGATATTAAAAGACAGACAATGCTACACTGTTTTTCTTTCATTAATATATTTTTGTTTGGATATACAGGGGAAATTCTTAATGAAATGGGAAGTCAAAGCTTCAGTTAATAGTTCTAACGTGATACTAGAGCTAAACACATTGCTTACTAGAATTAAGAGTCCTCATTCTAAAAAGATATTTCTTTGCATTCTTATATATATTAAGTTCTCTACTCTGCCATATTCTGTAACCAACTAAACATATGATTGAAAGTTGCCAGGAGTAAAAATCTTTAAAATGAAGGCAGTTTTCTCTGATTTTTTGGAGTATCACCTAACATGCTGCAGGCACTATTGTAAGGAAATACATCTAGAACTGTGGTATAATTTTAGCAAATGGCTTAGAAGACTATAACCTCTCCTCTTTTGTTAAATTTATACAAAATAAAAAGGCAAAATGAAAACTAAAATAACAATGTAATTGGCTTAAATAATAATGCTTAATACGTTACTATTGCCATCAGCTCAAGAACAACGCGTTGCCATCACTAGGCCTTGCAAAGGGATGTGGTAACTATTATTTCCTCTTCTCTATTATTTTTGTTTAGCCACAACATTTCCTAAACTGAGCATGGGAAGACTGAATAATACTGCTATCCATCAGTACTTTCATTTTATAAGCATTAGAAACCAGTAAAATCAGCTTAAAAATATGATTTATTCAGAAGAGACGCTACTAAAAAGAGTACAAACATTACTATGACTGAGAGTTTTTATAAAAAGTTTTTTTCATTGAACAATAGTCTCATGATGACTTCTGAAATTCAGACAAAAATGACATATTCTTCAGCAGAAAGGATTTCCATCAGGATGCATCTTAAACAGAATAAAAAAATGCATATGGTTATGCTATAAAAAAGACTCTCAATATTTTATTTATTTTTAAAAAGGAATTGGAAAAAACCCCAAACCTATTTCCTAGAAGAAAAAGAGTATTGCATTGGCTAGGTTTCATGGAAATTAACTTGTACCAGATCTAAAATAATAATGATTTGTGTGTTTAGTATTAACAATGAGAACCACCTGCTTTAAATAGGTTGATATGCAGTTACATAAGCTTGTATTTTAACATCTGAAATAGGATTTACCATTATAATTAACCCTTATAAGAAAAACTTGCAAGAAATACTGAAAGCACTGAAACCCTAAGAAACTTCTGCTGAAATTGCAGCTGAAACACATCTGGGGGGACAAACTAATACCTCATCTTCACAGCACGCACCATACTCAAACGCCTACAGTTTTCTTAGTTTACATAGATAGGTAGTTTTTTCCTCGTTTGAAATCTTAAAGGTTTTTTTAATATCTCTTTGAATCCATAAAAGTTGGCATAAAGCAGAAAAGTCAGTAGATATCAGATCAGTGTCCTTTTACCCGCAGTATCTCTGTTTACTATGTAACTTTTAAAACTCCATGGTATTTGATAATTTTTTTGGTATCATCTTCTACTGGAAAGCATAGTACAAAGTGTGCCTGCTGCTTTTGTTAAACAGCCTAAAAGGAGATTACTAAAAATACAGCTTCTTGGAAAGTTAATATCTATTCCAGACATTATACTGAATAATTACAACTTAAATTAGTCTTGATTATCCTTCAGCTCATAAATTAAAAATTGGGCCTGTCAAAGAGTACTCGTAAAATGTAAGGTAACACTTCAAATTACTTTCTTGAGCTCTATGTCACCTAATGGGAAATAACTAAGATATTTGCAATGTAAACACGTGTGTGTTAATGTATGCGTGTGTGTGTATGAACAGTGTTTATATCACTCATAAAATAATGTATATGTATTTATTTAACTGATAAAATACAGATGTACACATCTGACTTTCAACAAAAATTCTTTTATAGATACAGCCTGAAGCCTAAGGAGTAGACTATTACTCACTCAGTACCCATAACTGCTGGACATATTTACAGCTTGAGTATAGGATTAACTGCCGCGGCATTTATGGTTAAAGCAGTCAATAAATTTAAATCTTCTAAATGCAGAAAATCAAAGAACCAGTATAAACTATAACCAAAGAAGAACTCTTTTTCATATAGGCTGCCTCCGCAGATGGTGAGTTTGCATTTACTTTAACATTTTTAGTACTGCCAGATAAGAAGAATATATTAATCAGAAGCCAACTCAACTAGATTCTAAAATTTTAACACTAGGAATTTTAAGTGGTTTTCAGCTTCAAATCATAAACACATAAATTTTGTTCTCAAGTGCAGGTGTCTATGTAGAAGAAAAGCAGGTACTTTCCTGCTGTAATCAGTTGATGTCTAGAGAATTATTCAACTGCTCAAGGTCAGCCACTCTTCAGAAGTAGCTCCTTTCTTCTTTTTCTCATAATTGTCTCTTTCTCAGTAGTTAGCATGGGTTAACTACAGGAATATTTAGCAGCTAAACTTGATCTGATTTAGTTGTGAACATACAAAAAATAAACATGGTGAAGCAACATCTGCATTGCTCACGTGTTCACTTTAAGTGATTTCTTCATTTACTATAAAGTTAATTGGAAGTGGTATTTTCACAGTATAAAATTATCTTCAATTTTTTTAATTTTTGTTTTTATTCAGCTGAAAGAACTAAATCAAAATGAAACCTCAAGTCTGTTTAAAAAGTATTTTCTTTCAAAAGCTGAATTTCTTAAATGTGAGAAAACAGACAAATTATATATCTTCTTCACATGTGTGGATGTGGCACTTCAGGATATGGTTTATTGGGCATGGTGGTGTTAGATTGATGATTTTACCTGATGATCTTAGAGATCTCTTCCAACCTTAATGATTCTGTGATTCTTTTAGGTAACTTTTTCAGGAGACATTTCTGTTACTGACCTTTTTTTTTTTTTTTGAAAATTGTAGATTGATGTTCATTGAAAAATGTGTATTTTCCATCAGTAATTTCCCAATTATTTTTTTGTGAATTCTGCTAAAAAGAATGTGATTCATGTTGTAATTTCTTCTCTTTTTCTATACTTTCCTCCATGTACCACATCCACTAACTCACTGTTTCTACTTTTTATTGCCTTGAAAAATGTATAGGACATATTCTAACCAAGTCTTAAGATTACTGGAGAATGTGAACATAAAATATTTGAATGAACACTCTGTGACACACCTTGACTTCGTTAATTCCAGGATATATCTACTGACTTTTCGATCAAAAGTCTTCAGTAACAAAATGTTTTCTAAAAGTCTAAAATTTTCCAATGTAAATGGAAAAGACACCCACCTCAGTGACTGTACCTCAGTGACTGTACCAGACTCTGCTGGCTGTTATGGTGTCTCAGTTTCTATATCATGATACATTTCTTCATATTAATTCCTATATTTTCTCCTGGATTATCTTCACTCTTCCTTAACAGAAAGCATGCCAATTACTTTCACCTATTGACTGAGTACTATCTTGTGGCTATGCTATACTATATCAGTATATAAAGTATGGATTTTAAGCCACAGTAATGTACAATTGCATAAATGCAAACTCATGAAAATACTCCCTCAGGAGGAATTACAGCTATTAGGCTAAGTGAGGATTAGACACAGGGTATCTGAGTGTGCAGTGCTACAAGCCTAATTGAACAGACAATTGCCAATGAACCTTTGAAACTAGTTCTATTGCACACATAAAATAATTGCATATACAATTTGGCTTTGTCTTGCATTGTGCTTCACAGATTTATTTTTAAATAATAGCTCGTTTCTCATGGTATTGCTTTTCTCTGAGAATATTACTATTGCTTCAGGTTTTATTTTTTTCTGTGTATTTGGATTTATGATTTCTTTTTAGTTCTAATGTGACAGCAATTTTCTTCCCAGTTAAGAAAATAAAATTACCACCAGGGAAGAGTTTGCCAAATATGTTTTTTGTATGTTTATTTTCATCAGTAATATTCTCATAATATTCCAAAATCAGTATATTTAGATAGGGCTTCCTAATTGCTTCATAGATAAATACAGGAAGAAATATTTTTGTATCTTTGTCAGAATATGTATTTTGCTTCTATCTGAACATATAGAAAAAGCAATAGGAGTAAGAAAAACTAGAAAACATTTCAGGTAAGATCATTTGGAAAAAAATGTAGATATCATCACTGGAGATGTGTGAGCTCTTCTCGACAATAAATAGTTCTGGTCCAACAGCACTAAGCAAGCTGGGGAAAGCAGTTTCAGGAAATGTTTATCTTGCCAGGTACTGACACAAGCGAAAAAACAGCTTAGCAACAGGAGTATCCTAACCTATACCAAACTTTCTATTTTGCCATGTTCAATGCCTAATCACAATATGTGAGAATTTACAGAACTGGTAGACTAGACTTAGCTTTTCAGTGTTGGTCTTAAACAGAAATTCTCCATCACCTGAGCTCACCTTTTATGAATACCAGTGAGTTCTTCAAATTACATTACTTTCATTTTTTAATTTAATTTTAACAGAGATACCTCAGATAGATGCAGATGTAGCTCATTTAATCTTCATTAAAGCAATGAAGGGAAAAACAATGATTGAGAATTTTTCCCTCCACTTTCACCCATGGCTCTTATGGCATGCATGTCAATGTCATGCAATACAGATAAGGCTGCATGTCTGTTCAGCCTTCCCAGTTAGATCAGGACCGTGTCTATTCCAGACTGTGCAATCTGAAAAAAAAGATGTAATTTGGTTCTGCCTCTTGAGTTCTTGTTTAAACATGAACAAATTAATCAACTACCTCTTTAGGTAGGAAATGTTCCATTCAAAATTGCCACTGACAAATGTGTTTCAGGAAGTGCAATGGTAGTTTGGGTTGTTTTTCATTTCTTGCTATTTGCAGCAAAGGAAGACAGAGTGAATTAATTTGGGACAGAATAGATGGAAGAGATGAGATGGAGCTAATTTAGCAGCTCTGTAAAACTGTTTCTCTCTTTTCCTCATACCTCTTCTGACAGGAAAGCAAATGCATGCTCATAATAATTCTGCTGACATCAATGGAGTTATTCTGTGGAATAATTTGACCTTCAAAATCCAGTTTTCCATTTCCTTACACCTTTTTGAAGTCACAGATATGCGCTGTGAATAAACACAATAATTATGGTATTTTGGTCATTTGGATCTACTTCCCATGTAGGTTGAATGATGTTATTAAGTGATGAGGTTATTAAAATATAGGATGACTGCGCCACCTCAAATCAATCCCCTTAATGCTATATCACAATTAATACTGTTTAAAATACTGTAACTCCATAATATTGATTAAATATTGTCAGGGAATTGTATGAGACTTAATAAATACACTTTATAGGTTCATATTGTCATGTGATTGTTTAAATTTTTATTAAAAGTGTAAGTTTCAAACAAGCACGCAGATGTTCCAATTTATCTTTTGTATAAATTCAACAGTCTTGTTTAGATTCTTGTTTATCAAACATTAAGGTGGAAAAGCCTGTGGAGGCCATGTAGGATACTGCTATGTTTTCAGATACCACTAGACATCTGTTCTTCAGTTGAATCCCAACCTGGCACTACTGCTGACATACCCAGAGGAGCTCATCTAGCTTTTCAGCTGAAGATGTCTAGTGTTATCTGAGATTCCTCTGCAGACCTCCCATGTTCTTCAGCAGTTGCACCAGTAAGGCAAGGTTCTATCCTTCTGTCCTTCTATCCTTCTATGATTCTGTCATTCTATCATTCTATCCATGGCCCTGCATTCTCTCTGTCACTTCCATGTCAGTATGTCTGGTTAGCTCCAGAGCACCTTGAATGGCGCTAAAGAAAGGCTTGTGTACAGGTGAAGTATCTAGTTCAAGGTTTGAAATCCCAGTAACTTCTGAGTAGCCACCATTATTTGGTGACAACCTCTTCTCATTTAACTCAAAAGTTCTCTAGTTATGTAGGAAATCTCTGCTTATGTTTATTTAGACCACAAACTATATATTTTGCTCTAAACTTGATATAGTTGCTAATACTTGTCATTTCTTTTGTAACCCATGTAGGTATTCCTCCACTTGATCAATTGAAGATGATTCCATTTAGTATCATCAGAGAATCCCTAACATGTATTGACAAGGTGGACACAATTTGGTTGCCTATCTGTAGGTATTTAGTGCCATATAAGATACTCTGAGGTATCCTGCTATTCCACCTGGTTGCCAATTTCCACTCTAGTAGTTCTTACTTCTGCAAAATTGTTTTATGTCTGCTTTAAATATCAGACTTAGATACACAGAAATTCTGGATACATATGATTTCTCATCAGTGAGTGACTCTGCTTTGCTACTACTGTTTCAGTACACTGCCATTCAAAACTATTTTATGTGGTTTTGAAGAATATAAAGATTTTTTTAAAAACTCATTAAAAAGTATTCTATTTACTTAATTTGCAATTCCTGTCCTTTACAAAATGAAAAAAAATGTGGTTGTATAAATATCTATCACTTGAACAGAATTTTGTTGTGCAAGGCTACTTATAAGCAATGAATTCACTGTATTTACAGAGCTACGCTATATTATAGCCTTGTGTTACTGCACAACTGTGAAAGGTTTTGCAAAATACTATTTTTTTTCTTTGAAAGTGTCAGAAACACATCTTCTATACCTTGAAATTATACTTACAATGTGATGCATCCTGCTGCATTTAAGTATTCCCCAATTCAATACCGAAATATAAGAAAATATCTTCTTAATTATCCCATTAACTTGTGTAATTATTGTATTTTACAATATATGTAGCACATCCACTGTTATTATGAAAACATTATCCGAAACTCTCCATTAAAAGGCTATGAAACATTCAGACTTGCATCAAGTACTCAGATGTTCATAAGTTAACCAGATGTCTGCGTGTATTTCAGTCACAACTGCAGCCACATGATCTGTGTTTGAATGTTAAGGCACTAGCAGCCCAGAATCCATGTCCAATACAAACTGTAAATTAAGACAAGCCAGATCCTTATGGTCTAGCAGATTTTATGGGATTTGTTGTATATCTAATTTCTTTAAGACCATTACCCACAGACAAATTGATGCTCATAATAAGTTTTGTGCTATAGCAAAATCTTAAAAACACTAACTAGAGCAAAAAAACATTTATTCTTACTGAACATGAACATTGTTATTTAATACATTTACATTATTAAGACACTGCTAGGATGCTTGAGAGAAGTATAACAGTTTGAAGAGAAAAGCAGATTCACATTTTTCTATGTTGCTTTATTTGCAACTGTATAAATTCAGAGTACTGAGATCCACTAATATTTAGTAAATATGTGCCTCTTATATCGCAGTGCCAATTTAAACATCACTCCTTTGTTCAGTGTGTGTCATGTAGTCATACAGCACCACTGAAATTACTAAAATGTATTCAACACACCCATGGGGCTGGCAGATATGACACAGGACCTGCAGGTGTGTTGGGCATCTGTGGATGGCAGGTATCAGCCATGTATGTTAACCTATAGTATCTAAAATGTCACCATGTTCAGGCACTAGAATAACATATCTTACTTCACTTTCAGTTAGAACCATGTAGGAAACAAATAGTAGCCTCGGTTACTCTCCAAAATCTCCCTCAGAATTAGTGCAAATAGTGTAAACAGTGACGATGCTAGGATGGCTCTGTGTTTGTATTTTGTGTGCACAAGCAGGACCAGAAGATAGGCATGCTTCAGTACAGTACTAAGATTGTAAGTTATGCCCAGGCAAGCTGTTTGTTTACTGTCTGCGAGAAACTCACCAGAAGATGTCTCTTTAGAAAGCTGTTTGGACTTCAGTTCTAAAGTCTGTAAGGCAACCTTTCAGATAGACACAGTGTACTGTTGCTGTCATGACATATCACATTGCATTGTAATTTAGGGGTGTTATCACATTTATTAAGGTAACATAGATCCAAGCCACTGGCAGAAGAAAAACAAAACAAAATAAAACAAAACAAAACAAAACAAAAGGCTTAAAGATTTGTGTAAATCCAGTAGTTATGTTGCAATTGCTATTCCTCTGTTTTCCGAGTTAAATATTTTTTAACAAATTACACATGGATCAAGATTTCAGCAAGACTCTGCGTGTATTCCCATGTGCTTCCTTTATAAAGGTGATAATTAATTTATTACTAAACAAACAATTTTCCATGTTGAGAACTATATTGAGCAGGTTATGTATAACAACGAAAAATATGACCCTAAAATAACTAATTAGTTATATATTGTGTCACTCCAAAGATGAATATTTTTTCAGAAAAAAGTAATAACATTTCAACAAAATGTATAACATTTTCAACTGGCAATAGATCTATTTTTGGATCTAAGCACTTTCTGTCATCTAGACAGTGTTATCATTCAATCTTGATAATCAGATGCAGTCTATTCTGCCCTAGCTACTAATGTCATCAATTTGATATCTCCTTTTAAAAACACTAGTTTTGCCAGGAGGGTTAGAATAATGCCTTTCAAGATTGAATTTGACTGAAAAGTTCAGAATAACAAAAAGTACACAAAGAAAATCAGAGCAGTTTTCCAAGATGTTTTCTAGCTATCCTAAATAAGTTAGTGTTACTAATATCCTTCTGGAGGTATATTATTTTCTCTAAGCTAAGCCAGGATCGATCTTGAAATTATCACACAGTCCTCACTTAGTAAATCATAAGAAAAACATCATTAACAGCAGGACCTCAATCTGAAAGACTAGAGGAAGTAATTAATAGAGTATTATACAATTCATTGTCATAACTTCTGCTTAGCTGTCTATGACTCTTATTCACAGAGACTTTGGCACAGAGTTGATTTTACCAACTTGAGTCATTCACTGTGGTTCCCTGTAAAATACAAGGAAAAATTTTAATACCTATTATTGTGATCCACAGAGTCTAACTTAATGAGTTTGAAGGCAAAAAAAACCCACAGAGAATGTTTTAAACACTCATCCTCAAATGAACATAAGCCAATATTCAGGGAAACTTAGTGGGCTGCATCTGTGCTATCAAACTAAGCTAGCACCAAAGCACAGTACCATAGAACAGCATGAGCCAATAATCTTAAAGTCTGAATTTCCAAAACAAGGACCACAAACATACCAAGTCTGCAGGAGTGGACTGAGGAAATACACAGGAATATTTTGAATGTAGATTTATTTTATAAAGCTGTGTAACACACACAAAAAAATAATCAATTTTTCATATTATCTTTTTCATACTCCTCTCCTCTGAGACACACTGGGGGAATCGCAATATGCTCAGAAATATCCCACTGAATATACGTGAGCACCCAGAGATATAAGGGTCTGTCTGCTGCAAGTTCTGAGCCTGGCACAGGAGCAATAACAAAAGCAGAGTTTTTATAGTCTTTTGTTATTCACCTTTGTAATTACTGCATTGTACTTCCTCCTAGAGACAATCAAATCACCAGCCAAACAGAAATGACTGGTGTCAGGCCTCTGAACACATAGACAGATACTTGTTCTGAACCTTTTAAAAACAATTTAAACAAGTCTTCTGGAAACCAAGTTGCTTTAGTAATATCCGCACACTTCAGAAAGTTTTTTGTGAGGACTATCTGTATGTTTCTAAAATTCCCAACATAAGCTTCAGATTTAAGAATGTATCTCTGTTGTTGTTAACCACTTAAAAAGCTTTTCAGAAATGACCTAAAGCCTCTCTCAGATGTTTGTTTTTATGTTCAGTGTGTGTTGTTTATGCAGGAATAGATGACTTATTAGATGTCTAAAACCCTTCACACATTAGGACAACTAGAGGTACTCTAGAGAGCAACACTTGCTAAGGGTTGCCTTCTCTTCAGCAGCGGTGAAAAGAAACTGTAGAAAAAAATATAAAGAACTCAGGACTGTAAGGTGACAGGTTAGCTATAGAATGGTTTATATGTGCAGCTCCGATTTCAATAAGTATACAGTTGCAGTCCTGAAAAATAAAATCAGTACAAAGTTATGTAAAAAGTAAGTCCTTTATAATAAAGAGTAAATAGGAACTAGATTTTTTTTTTTCAAAAGTGAGTTATGGAAGAAGAGCTCCTTAACTAAAGGAAAGGAGGCTTGCTTGGTTTTGCTTGGCTTTGTTTGTTTATTGAGTAAGGAAACAGAAACAGAGGTGGTCTACTTCAATGATTACAGTCTCTAAAAGTTGCAAAACAAGAACTAATGCTGAAGTTGTTCCATGGCCGATGACTACTTCTGAATTATGTCTGTGATCAAAACCTTTGTCAAAGACCCTTATAAGAGCACAGCAAGATAGATGATCAAACTTCTGTGCCTGAAAAGATTCCCCGCTACTGTTTAATTCATGAGGAGAGAAATACCTTTGTTACTAAAATACTAAATTTCAGTAATTCTAGTTTTGATACCAGGTACTTGAAAACATAGTTTAAACTATGTGCAAGTCATGGAAAGTCAGTGGTACTAAAAGATTTTGCAAAATACTGATAGTTCATAAATTTTTACTGTTTTTAATATAAGCAAGCTTACTTTATGGGGGAATTCAAACCTATTTAGTCCCATAAAT
>NW_010196930.1:27635-39477 GCF_000695765.1 Mesitornis unicolor
TTAAACAGTTGATATAATATATATGTCAATTAAGGCAAATTAATTTTATATGTGTATATATATGACTCCATGCATATAGATTTCATAGGCTTTTCTAACGCTAAATAATACTCCTTTGTGTTTTCTCTTAGAGGTGAGCAATAAAAAGCACTAGAAAACTGGAGCATGGACATAAAAGCAATGCATTAATTAATACAGATTGGATTTGAACTTAATTACCCTAGCTTCAGGTATATAAGTTTGTTTTTATAATAGCAATCCAGTATAAAATGGAAGACTTCAAAGCATTGAATCACCTTTACAAATCCAATAAGTTTCATCCTTCATTAAAGTTTTTACAAGTGACCTTGAATTGTCTGCCAGCCGTTTCCCTTATGTTTCATCGAATTTGAAGCTTCTATCAAATATATCTTTTGCAGAAAACCTTCATCCACAAGCTTTCCTGATAAAATTTGGTTAGACTTCTGTACTGTCTGTATACAGCATACAAATTTGGTCTGCTGTATACAACGAAGGCTGGATGGTCCCATGACTGTGTGTCATGCAAAGAAATGTTCAGTGCAATACTGATTTCAGCAAACAGAAAGTCTGATATCATTTTTTATACCAATTAGAAAAGAATATTCAGGATAGTTAAGGCAAGATACCAAGCCTATACTTACAATTTAGCAAGTCAGTTTAGGCTTCTATATTCAAAGGTGAACAATTAAGGAGGTATTGATATGGTCTATTTTAGATGCCAACTTTAGGATGAGATTAATTACATCCTGTAAGTAACCATTTTACTGTGAAAGGATTCTATGTAACTAATCCAAATGTAGCATACTTATCTGACTTCAAGTTCTATCATGGTGTTTGTTTGGAAAGGCAGAAGAAAATGAAGAGGTACTACCTGCTCTGAGTGTAACAAACTGTTAATGATTCCTAGAAAAGTTATGTGACTTTTTAAAGAAGTATTATTAAGTGAGGATTTTGATTTTGGGTGCATCTTTGAGCAAAGGATTGTATGCTATTACTAAGAATGATGAGAAGAGCTACAGTATCATCCTGTCACTGATTGAACATGTAGGAGTGGAGGCATGACATGCTTCAGGATGTTAATTCTTCCTTCATATTTATGTCAGATCAAGTTAGGAATAGACTGTAAAAATGTCTTTTCTCTGTCAGATAATGATTTGGTACATTCCAGTAAATTAGGTCTTTTTCTCTTAAATGACCTGTATGCCCATGACTGAATTTCACAAAGTCATTTTCAGAGGAAATGAAAAATGCTATCAGCATTTAATGTCTTGATCTTCCATTACATTTCTTCTTATAGAAAAGATGTAATAAAAGAAACTTTTACATTTGAGATGGATATGGAGATGTTCTCCGATAGCTGCTTTCTACCTTTGTCTTATATGATGCTGTATTCAAACTACTTTGTTTACCTGAAATATAGCTATCTAAGTCTTAGCTAGTCAGCTTTGATTAATGAACAAAAGTAAGCACTTCTAGATGACAGTGGTGATTCATTTCACTTCTTTTAGATGTCTGTGTTAATAGGAGATATATCTCCCCCTGGAGGTATGTATTTCTATGAAGTAACTATGAGGAAAGTCTGAAGTGACTGATTTGGATTTAAGTGCTTAGAATCATAGAATCATAGAATCATAGAATTGTTATGTTTTAAAAGACCTTTAAGATCATAAAGTCCAACCACTACCTAACTCTACCATGCCCATTTCTAAACCATGTCCCTGAGCACCATACCTAGATGCTTTTAAATACAGCCAATGGGGGTGATTCTATTACTTCCCTGCAGACCCTGTTCCAGTCATTGATAACCCTTTCAGTGAGGAAGTTTTTCCTAAAGTCTAACCTAAACCTCCCCTGGGGTAACTTGACACCATTTCCTTTTGTCTTATCAGTTGTAAATTGCAAGAAGAGACCCATGTCCACTTCTCTACAACCTCCTTTCAGGCACTTGTAGAGAGCAATAAGGTCTCAGCCTCCTTTTCTTCAGATTAAACAACTCCAAATCCCTCAGCTGCTCCTCATAAGACTTCATTTCAAGACCCTTGACCAGCTTTGTTGCCCTTCTTTGGACTATTTCCAGCACCTCAATATCTTTCTTATATTGCAGCACCCAAAACTGAACACAGTACTCAAGGTGTGCCCTCAACAGTGCTGAGCACAGTGGGACAATCACTTCTCTAGTCCTGTTGACTATACTATTCCTGATGCAGGCCAGGATGCCATTGGTCTTCTTGACCACCTGGGCACATTGCTGACCAATGCTGTCGATTAACACCCCCATGTCCCTTTCTGCCGGGCAGCTTTCCAGGCACCCATCCCCAGGCCTGTAGCATTGCATGGGATTTTTGTGATCGAAGTGCAGGACTTGGCACTTAGCCTTGTTAAACCTCATACAATTGACCTAATCCCAATGATCCAGCCTCTCCAGGTCCCTCTGCAGAGCCATCCTACCCTCAAGGGACTCTGCCAATCAGTCTCCTGAACAAGCCAAAGTCTGCACTATGAAAGTCCAACATGGCAGTTCTACTAACCCCCCACATGACATTTCTGAGAATTGAAAACTCTGTTATTAGAGTCAGCTTAACTATTAGACATAGTTAGATGAGATGATTTTCACTCTTTATGAGAAGAAAACAAAAAGAATTGAAATGAATATAAGTAATTTCTCATTTAGAATAATATCTAGGTATTACGTTGTGTGTATATATATAGTAGTATGTATATATCAAATGATACATATAAAATATAGATGAATTCACAGGATATGTATTTTAGCAGCTAGGAAGAGAAATTATTATCCATTATTATCTAGGAACATTATTAGATGCCTTTTCCATAGTTAATCATGTTAAAGTACAACAAAATTCTTGTAATATTCCTTGTTCTAAAACAAATGTATGGGTGATGACATGAATATGGATTTCCAACAGAATAACACCTGTCCAGTACTATTGGTAGCTTTAAAATACATATTTTTCACAGCTATGATTACTCACAGTTGCACTCAGTTCATTTTTTCAATGAAGAAAGCTGACTTCTAGAAGCACAGAATCACAGAATCACAGAATGTTAGTATTTGGAAGGGACCTCAAAAGATCATCTAGTCCAACCCCCCTGCCAGAACAGGATCACATAGACTAGGTCACACAGGAACACATCCAGGTGGATTTTGAATGTCTCCAGAGAAGAAGACTCCACAACCTCTCTGGGCAGCCTGTTCCAGTGCTCTGTCACCCTTACAGTAAAAAAAAGTTTTTCCTTATGTTTACATGGAACTTCCTATGCTTCAGCTTGCACCCATTGCCTCTTGTTTTATCATTGCACATCACAGAGAAAAGCCTGGCTCTGTCCTTCTGACACTTGCCCTTTACATATTTATAAACATTAATGGGCTCATCCCTCAGTCTCCTCTTCTCCAAGCTAAAGAGATCCAGCGCCCTCAGCTGCCTTTCATAAGGGAAATGCTCCACTCCCTCAATCAACTTTGTGGCTCTGCACTGGACTCCTTCAAGCAGTTTCCTGTCCTTCTCGAACTGAGAGGGCTAGAACTGGACACAATATTCCAGATGTGGTCTCACCAGAGCAGAGTAGAGGGGAAGGAGAACCTCTCTCAACCTACTAACCACTCCCATTCTAATACACCCCAAGATGCTGTTGGCCTTCTTGGCTGCAAGGGCACATTGCTGGGTCATGGTCATCCTGCTGTCCACCAGGACCCCGAGGCCCCTTTCCACTGTGCTGCTCCCCAACAGGTCAGTCTCCAATCTATACTGATACATGGGGTTGTTCTTTCCTAGATGCAAGACTCTACACTTGCCTTTGTTGAATTTCATTAAATTTCTCCCCGTCCAACTCTCCAGCCTGTCCAGGTCTCACTGGATCGAGATAAGTTGTTCCATCACCTCAGGGATGGAGGTCAGGCTGACTGGTCTGTAGTTACCTGTGTCTTCCTTCTTGCGCTTTTTGAAGACTGGAGTGACATTTGCTTTCTTCCAGTCATCAGGCACCTCTCCTGTTGCCCACAACTTACCAAAGATGATGGAAAGTGGCCTAGCAATGACTCCCGCCAGCTCCCTCGGCACTCGTGGTTGTATCCCACCAGGGCCCAGGGATTTATGGATGTCCAGATTGCTTAATTGATCCCTAACCCAGTCTTCATCAACCAAAGCAAACTGCTCCTTTATCCTGACTTCCTCTGGGGCCTCAGGGGTCTGTGGCTCCTGATGACAGCCTCCAGCAGTGTAGACAGAGAAAAAGAAGGCATTCAGTAACTCCACCTTCGTAGTATCTTCTGTCACCAGGGCTCCCACCTCATTCAGCAGTGGACCTACATTTCCCCTAGTTTTGTCTGAAATGTATTTGGAGAAGCCCTTTCTCTTGTCCTTGACCTCTCTTGTTGCAAGGTTTAATTCCAAGGAGGCCTTAGCTTTCCTAGTTGCCTCCCTACACCCTCTGACAACAGTCCTATGTTCCTCCCAAGTGGCCATCCCCTCCTTCTATGATCTATAGACTCTCTTCTTCCACTTGAGTTTGCCCAGCAAAACTGGGCAAAAACATGGTTCCCTTTTTAACCATGCAGGTCTCCTTGCTCCTTTTCTTGATTTCCTACCCATTGGGTTGCTCTGATCTTGAGCTTGGAAGAAGTGGTCCTTGAATATAAATCAACTGTCACGGACCCCTTTACCTTCTAGTATCCTGTCCCATTAAATTTCCCCTAACAATTTCTTAAAAAGGCCGAAGTTGGCCCTGTTGAAGTCCAGGGTTGTGATCCTGCTTGATATTCTGTTCCTACCACACAAGATCCTGAACTCTACCATCTTACAGTCGCTGCAGCCAAGGCCGCCCTTGACCTTCACTGCTTCAACCAGACCCTCCTTGTTAGTAAGTATAAGATCCAGCAATGCTCCTCTCCTTGTTGGCTCGTCCACTATTTGCATCAAAGATGTTATCATCAATGCACTGGAGGAACCTCCTGGACTGTGAATGGCTGACTGTGTAGGCCTTCCAGCAAATATCCAGGTAGTTAAAATCCTCCATGAGAATCAGGGCCTGTGCTTGTGAGACTGCTGTCAGCTGCCTGTAGAAGGATTTGTCAACTTCCTCATCCTGATCACGTGGCCTGTAATAGACATCCACTCACCCTTTACATATATAAGCATTAATGAGGTCACCCCTCAGTCTTCTCTCCTCCAATTTAAACAACTCTATCTCTTCTGCAACTCACTCTTACTCTCTCTTACCCCTCTCTCTTGTTGAGCGGGTATGTAGAGGAAGAAAGCAGACAAAAGGATGGATGGAGGGAAGCAGAGATGTAAACCAGGAAAAGAAGAGCTCTCAACAGTGCATGAAACACAGTTACTACTTTTATTGCTATTATATTGTCCATGATTTGTTCTATTAAAACATTCTTATTAGGAAGCCATGACTGCCATTGTTCCTAGCTATTGTTTGAGATATCCTCACTGCTTTCAGGATCTGGCATAAATCTCTGTATTTCATCCTTCATCTCATGCAGTTGACAAGGCATGGGATGGAGACACTGTGGTTATTGCCAATGGAGTCACTGATTTCAAATGTCACATTTCAAAGGAGGAAAAACACTCATGAATGAAACAATGCATTGTTAGAAAGCAAATCAACATTCAGGAACACTCTTCACTGTTATAAACACAAATGACTGAAATCTATAAAACAGAGTGAAAGAAGAGTAATATTTTGCAGGGCTTCTAAACAAAACTAAAGCAAAATAGCCGATTGGAGGTTTAAGATTGAATTTACAAACTGTGGAATTTACTGTCACTAAATATTTCACAGTTTTATAGTTTACAGCTGTGTTTAAATAAATCTATCTAATTATATTGAAGGCTGCATTGTAACCACAGACTAATTCCATTACCTATGCAGAATGTGATAACAATGAGCTCTATTGGGCTATTTAGAATTACAAATGGAGCCAGATTTGCATTTATCATAAGGTTTCTTTCTTTCTTTTTTCCCCTTTTTTTTGTTTCTTTCGTAAATGTGATTGGTATTCTGCTGCAAAAGAATCATATTTATGACCTTAAACCAAAAGTAAGAAAGACAGATAAGTCAATTCTTGACACTTTCCCACAAAGACCAGACCATCTGGATACTTTGCATTTGTAACAGGTGCTTCTGGGACTTGGAGCTTAATTCTGGCCCAGATTCTGTTCTGTATGGGTGACTCCATCACTGTGTGCAACTGCACATTGCATTAATTGAAGGGGCTCAAAAAGGCCAAGTACAGTAATTAGTCAGTTGGTCATGCAGAAAAGAGACTAGTGGCTTAGTGCCACCAAACGTTGAATGCACAGATGTACAGCACCATCAACTTTTGCTCTCTGCGGTACTCTGCTAATCTCTGGCAGGTAGAGCAAAGATCTGTCTTAGTCCAGGTTTTCAGTCTCCTGGAAGCAACAACATAAATTTTATATCCACTTGGGAGAGAAAATCATGCATTTGAATGACCTGAAAAAGAAACTACATCAGCATAAAATTGTCAGAATAGTAAAAGTGCCAGATGGACCAAATACGCTAGTTAGGTTTTTAGGTTCCACTCTGAGCTCTTAGGTTTATCCAACAGCAACTGGCATATGCAATAGAAGCCACGAAATGTGTGTGATTTTGGTTTTAGAAGCTTACTTTTTTGAACTATGCTGTTTTTCTTTGCACGTACTTGACTTTTTTGTAGGCCTAGCTATTCTGAGGTAGCGGTCAGAGGTTGATCAAAATTGTTAGCTAATGTCACCTGAAAAGTAAAGAATATGCCTGCTGTGCTACTCATTTCCACCAAGCTGTGTATCTAAATGTGGATGGCGGAGGCATTCAAAAAGGATATAAGTGAAACAGGTTTGTATTTGAGTTTTTGCTTGGCTTACAGCAGGAACTCAGATCTTTTTTCTGCATCTTTCATGGATGCCTTGTGTGTTGTGTTCTACATCCACTCAGAGTGGCTCTTATAAGTCTATATTGTTGCTTTTCACTGTAATGTAAAATTTCTACACATTTATTTAAAAACATAATTTTTGCTTTCTGGAGAGAACAACCAGAACCAAGAATTAGTAAACTGAAATCACAGTTTGCTTAGGACATGGTTTTCACTATTATATTACGTCTTCCATATATTATCCTCTTGAAATTAGCATCTGCACCTTACATGGCAGTGATGCACTCCCCTTGCCTTCATTTATAGTTCTCACTACAAGAATTACTTATAATAAAATGTAGTGCCTGAAAGATTATAAACACTGATTTTAATCTTTTTATTCATTTGAGTTGTCTTAGAATTCTGCTATATTTCACATCTGCTATGAATAGCTGTCTCCGTTTAAGGGTCAGAGACAGAGGGAGAGCAGGATTTTCTCTCTATTGCCCCTACCCCTCCCAGGGGGAGGATTAAGAGAAGGGAATAGAGAGAGAATAATAATAATAATAATAAAAAATTGCTCCGCACAAGGTTGGAAGTTAAAACTGTAACAAGTTTAATGAAAATAACAGGGGAAAGGAAAAGGGAATTAATAAGGGACAAAGGATAATTATATACAAAACCCGATCCCAGTAGTCCCGAGTGGAAATGTCCAAGCAGTGCCTCGTGGCCGCTGCAACTGCTGTGACTCGTCACCAGGGACCGCAGTGGTGCCAGGAGCGGATGGTGGTGGATGCTGCCGAGCACGTGGAGCTAGGCCCGGCCGTCCCGAGATGCCACAGGAAGCAGCCCAGGAAGCCAGGAAAAGCCCGTGAAAACCTCGTTTTTTTATAGACTGTGGCTGGAAAGGGGAGGGAACAGTACTGATCTCTGACCCTCCAGGGTCCTACAGACACCACCTGTCCTTCCTTTTCAGGCTGGTAACCCTTAAACCATAACAATAGCAAACAGCAATGTGATCATATAGGTATCAGAAAAGAATGTTCAAGGAAAACCTTTAAAAAAGGTTTTAAAGCCTTCAAAACTTTTTAAAAAAATCTTTCTTATGTTGCAAGCTAGATTGCATTTCTATATTTTCTGATAAATACTGTTAACTCCTGGTATACCTAATATTTTAGTCATTTTGTTTCATTAATAGGAAAATAATGTTAAGAGTTTCTAGTGGAGTAAATAATTATTGGTATAATTATAGTCGGATTGTTTTATTCCAACTATGGGCTGGACTCATAAAAATCTCTCTTTTCCAGGCTCAGATTATTGTTTCTTTTCCTAGGCAAGATCCTGAGAAATCAGGGGTGTAGGGCCCAGGAGATCTGAGGAGGAAATATTGCCTTATTCTTTGTCACTTGTTGAAACTGACACCTTTTTTTTACTATTTGTATTACTAAATCATAAAAGGAAGTGACCTAAATTTCAAAATAACCAGTGTTACTTTAAAATTTACTTTTTAACATGAAAACACCTACAACAGGTACTGACTTACCTGAACTATTTTTGCTTTATCACAATGACATTTTTAAAGGAGTAAAAGAGAGAAATAACTCAGCTAGAATGTTCAAACTTATACTGGTGATAAGCATAGAAGAAATAATATTTAAATTGCACGTGAGGAGCTAAAATGAGGAAAAGGATTGGGAAAGATACATGAACCCAAGATACTAATTTTGTTTGATATTATAGGCTATATTATAGGTTTCAGTATTGCTCATCTGCTTTGCCTATTTAATTTGTGTGAGCAGACAGGGGATTCAAATATCCTGGAGAAAAGGATTCGGAGGGCTGATCATCCTGCAAAATTTTCAGTGGGAGTTGTGTATATTCATCTCCTGGGTTTACTGAGCATTTTACATGCCATATTTCAGTTCCCTATCCAATTAACATACAGAACAGAGCTGAGAGACAGCACAAAGAGGTGATGTGATGTGTGTAGTGGTTTAAACAAGACTACCAAATCTCATTGTAAGCTCACTGGACTAGAAAGTGCCTTGTTCACCTCTTTTTTTTAATATCCTGAGCACATAGTGTATGATTAAAAAAAACTCCAACATATCGGTTGCTTCAATCAGATAACAAATATGGGAAAAATGTTTGTACCTTAGTTGGAATACAGTATTCCCCTGCCCCCCAAAAATTCATAAATTGTAGACAAGTTCCTGGTGTAATCTAAGATTTGCATGTGTCTGAAGTAATTAATCCTCTTATTCAAAAATACCAAAATAGTTGCCATAGAATGCATGGATTTTATTTGAGTTGCAAAACAAGAATGTTGCCTGTGGGGCAATGAAGATTGCAGGCAGCCTATGATCATGCTCTTTCATTATTGAATTCTCACTTTCCATGTACGTTTGCTTAATTTACTCAAACATTTGTAATTCTGAGTGCTAATCCTAGTCTAATTTTTGTAATATAGAGTCCATATATTGTTTAATCTACGGAATCTCTATAATTTAGAAATAAATCCAAATACATTTACTCCAAATTTGTGCCCAGGTAGCTAGAAGTAAAAGCTGTCTTTCAGAGTCTATGTAAGAAAATATTTTATGGCAGCCATCAATACCAGTGGCAAGAACCATTCAGCCAGCTGGACAACAATGTTTTGAACAAACATAATGGATGAATAAATATGAAAAAAATATTGAGAAATACAAATACTGTCTTGCTATAGAATCCTAACCCTACAAATATTTATGTCTACCTTCAGATGATCACAGCTGTGTCACTGATACTATATGTTTTCAAATTACATCACTTGAGGATAGCCTCACCTGATATGAGCTGCCAGATGGCAAACAGATTCGGAGATAACAGAACAGTAAGTACTGTATGATTTCCTTAATTTATCATTATTTTCCTGCTGGATGCTGTGCAAATATTATATAGTTTCTCTGAACATCTGGGAGTTTCTTCATTATATACATATTCATATATATGTATTTAGCTGCATATATGAATTACATAATTGAGTGGCACAGTGGCTAATTGTTTAGTGCTTCCTAGCAAACACGAGATATATATCCAAAATATGTATGTTATTACAATATTGTCTTATGTATAGAAATGAACTCCTTAAAATCCTACTTCAGCTGTACTTTCATTCCAATCTAACCAATGTAACACTTTCTTGGCAGGGTAGAATAAGGAATAAAAAAAACCAAAAATTGTTCAATTGCACCTTACCTCAGTTATATAATCAAATCTGAAGAGAGGATTTCACCAGCTCTACCTCTGAAAGCGCTATAGATTTGATTTTTCGCTTTATATATATATTTTGTTTGGTTTTATTTCTCTGAAAGATAAGGCACGCTCAAATTCAAGGCTATCCCTGGTCTGGATTAAGATAGTTATAATAGAAACAAGATTAACAGGAAATTCAAGTGTAAGCAAGGTGGCAGCTGTATAAAAATACTCAAAAAAAAATTACAATTGAAGATATATACCAACAATCCGGATTCCTTCTTGAGTGCCAATCACCTTTCTATATGTCCATGAGAAAGATTGCCAGAGTTTTAAGACTCTAAAAGCAAATAGCCTTTCTTTTTTCTTCATTATAATTAACTCAGCCTTCTGAAATTTAATTTGCTGTATATACTTAAGCACATGCAAAAAAATACAATACTTGTCAAATATCAGTATTGTTTTACCATTCTTCTAATTTCACATTTAGTACTATATTTATTTATTTACTTCTTTATAAATTGATCTGAGTAAGGTTTCAAGGACACTTAACCTCTGTTCTCAGTTCCATGAATACTGAATATGAAAGGTGGAATCATCCATCTGGACCAAAGCACAGCCCCTGAATGGTGCAGCTAAGTGATAAAATGTGTGTTTCAGAGGATGAAGGTTTTTTTAAGGAAGATCAGCAATTTATCTCTGCTACTCCCATCTTCCATCTCCTCTCACACAACACAGTTTAGCCAAACACTTTGGAAGGAGAATTGGGCCATTGGAGAAGAGAATCAAAACCTTCAGCAGAAGAACAGAGCTTTTCCTAAGGAGAACAAAACCTATTATGAGGAGAATGAAAGTATCCAAAGACAGAACAGTCCTTTGGGATGAGAATAAAATCCTTCAAGAAAAACATTGGGACTCTTCAGAGGAAACAAAGCTTCTTGAGAAACAGCAAAAGGCCCTCAAAAAAACAGAATAAAGCCCTTAGAGAAGAGATTAAGGCTCTCAAGGGACAAGAAAGAGCCTTTGCAATGGAGGAAAAAGCTCTTCAACAAGAGATTCTAGTTTTATGGGAGGAAAACAAAGCTTTCAAGGAGCAGCTTAAAGCTCTTCAAAAGGACAACAAAGCTATCCAGAAAGAGAAGAAAGCTCTTTGTGAGGAAAAAAAATGCCCTCAGTGAGGAGAACAAGGCCTTTCAAGATGAGAAAAAAGCCCTACAAAGTCAGGTGAAAGCTCTCCAAGAAAAGCACAAAGTCATCCATGAATGGAATAAGATACTTTGAGAGGAGTAATAAAGTAATATAAATGAAGAATCAGATGCTTAGGAAGTTTTAGCAGAGGAGTAGAGTTTACAAGACAGTAATTTTCATTGTTAGCCAGATATTATGATCTAGTCTTCATAACAGAACATCAGCAGCAACTAATGGATAAAACCAGACATAAAGTAGTCTGATAGGCTTAGTACAAAAGCCTAGTATTGGAAGATATTGATAGATAATGTAGCCTGATGTAATAAACACTAAAGTCATGTACAAGTGAGACTGTACCAGACATCCATATTTTTCATCTAGACTTAACCAGTAAAATAATGTCTCTGAAAACAGTTGGTATGAATTGCTCTCAGAATATGTTAACTAATCCTTTGTCTCTGAGATCAGAGACAAAGAGAGATCTTTGAGACCACATTTGGAATATTATGTTCAATT
>NW_010196931.1:0-3139 GCF_000695765.1 Mesitornis unicolor
TCTGTGATTCTGTGATTCTGTGAAATAATTTACTGAGAGTCTGAAAATCCTCTAAGGACAACTTTTGTCCTTATACTGCACACAGAAAAAATGGTTGGCAGAATGTAATAGAGTTATTTTTTTATTTTGTAAACAACACATTAGATCTTGTGCCATTTAAGAACAAGTGTATTGTAAAGTAATGCTGTAAATATTGCATGGTGTTATTCTTACCCTGTGTGACAATGTAGATACTATGAAAAGGAACAAGAAAAAATGCTTTTTTAGGCACTATTAATCTACCTGCTTCTGAAATTTTTAATATTTAAAGCAATATAAGGCCATTTCCCCATCCTTTAAACAACTTTCTAGCTTTCAATATTTGTTTTGCTTTTTTTTCCAGATTTACTCTTCCACTATTTTACTGTTACATTAGATAGTCCACTGATTCTGCAGCTACTGGTGCAAAAAAAAATTCGTTCAGCTGGGTTTGAGATCGTCTCTTTAGGTGGTATTTCATTCCTTCTGCTCTCATGAACATCCCTTGAGATGAATCATGAAAAATGCCTCACTATAGTAGTAAGACTTTTTATAATGAAGGTAATTTTATTGACAACAAGAAGAGAAAGATTCTGTTTAATACATCTGACTGGTTTTGGTCAAAGATCAGGTTTAAAATATAAATCAGATTTAACCTCTCTCTGAGGTTAAAAATTTCTATCAGTCTTTTTATCTTTGTAAATAATTCTCCAGCATAATCAAGTTTATTTGTACCAAATCAGAGGCATTCAACAGACGTAAACAGTGTTACTCTGTTGTCAGTTTATAAATGCTGAGACTTTCCGGTTGGGTAGTAAGAATACATGTGTAAGTGTGCAGCTCATACTTTTGTCTCTTACAAGACACTTACATGTATGGGTATGGTCTCATTTACAATACAAGTATCCTTTTTAATACTTTGCTGTGGTGCACATAGATACGCAAGGTGATAGAAATATTTTTGCATTAAAGTTTGTTTCTATTCTTCACCACATAAATGCCTGAATGCCCTTGTGCATGTGTGTGTGCACGTGCATTACATATATCTTTTCTTTTCCCACAAGGAATTAGATAATCAATTGTTGTTTCAAAGTTGTACTCATGATTTGTAATCAGTCAAGAAATAGCAGTCCACTAATCTGTGTTAAACCCTTAACGTTACATCATTACTTTAACAACAGTTGTTCTATTTTTAACAGCAGATATTTGAGTAGACTTGAACATTTTTTCATTTTCTTTGTTGTTCTTTTTTTTCCTTCTGAATTAATGAAATATTTTGCATGCAATCTTCTAATTTATCAAGCTATAAAAAAATGCATACATACAGCTTTTAAGAGTTTACCGGGATTTTGGAATAAATTCAAGGCAATGTATTAATCACTTTCACGAGAGCGTGTGTACAGAAATTTGTTCTTACACCTAAAAATGTTCTATATGCCCTCTACTAGCAGTTTTGTTGGGTTTTTTTCCTGCTGCTTAACACCAAATTGTATTGCAGATTGACAGAGAACCTCTAATCAATTTTATATTTGACTATTCTTTCTATTGTGTTGTATATATTATACAGCTGAATTTAAATAATGGCCAAGTATAGCATCAGTTCATTACAATGTCTGCTCATCCTTAGTTATTACTTCACTTTCAGAGACAAAGAAGAAATAGATATTTGGATTTCTGGTATTGACTCATTTAATTGGAAAATTGGAAAAGTACCTTAGAGTTCACATTTTTTCTGTATATAAAATAGCTAGCTTTAAAATGTCTTCATAAAATGCCAAATGATCCTGAACCTTCTCTTGTTTCTATGACAACCTGACTGTGGTACAGTAGTGGGCTAGAGATCCTCTGAAGTTGCCAGTGACTTTATTAAATATTTTGTTTGAAGCAGGGAGGATAACACTGATTTTTACAAGATGAGCTCTCACACCATAGTTTTAGTCTTTGGTTTTAAATATGCTGCTTTGTAGCATCTTGGCTATTTCAGTATGAAATATCAAGGAAGAGAAAATGCAAAATTAATAAGGTCCAGCTCATGATACTTTATTCATAGAAAAAGTAGTATTTTCAACTGTTTTAAACAAACAGAAAATCAGATGCCCAGACACTAATAGTTGTGTGTTTCTTCACATTAGCAAAGTACTTGTCTAAAAGATACAGCTACTTTTAATTAAATTTCATTTTGTGAGGAATATGTACTGATTCTTCCAGGAGAGCAATTACCTGCAGGCTAATTTGGCAGTAACAGGTTTTTCACTTCTTTCAGTATGGCTTTACCTGAAACATTTTTGTCTTCCAGTTTTGTGGGTTTTTTTGGAATTTTTTATCCTGCTTTTATGAACACTCAGCCTCAGTCTAAGAGATTAATATTACTATGCAATAGTGAATCTGCAGTGTGTATGAAGAAGCAATGGAAGAAAAGAGATCTTGGGAGGCCACATAGCTGCCAGGCCCTTAATGACAGCATTGTTTTTATCAGCAGCATAGTTTGAAGACTCAATGACAGCACAGCACCGTGTCAGCTAAACATTTGTTCTTTACATGTTGCAATGTTGCAAACTGGAATAAAAACAGAACTTGATGGCTATTTTCAGTGAAGTTTACTGTTCCTTCCACTCATTTTGAATTGGGCTCCAACAGTAAGTTGTCCCTGTTACATTTTTCCCCCCATACTCTCAGTGCTGAAGTGAACAGACAGAGAAGTGTTTGTGTTTCATTCCATCTATCTATGCATTTTTGAGACATAGTAGTAATACTAATAATGTACTCCAACTCCAACAATAATATACTCCAATGTGTATGTGACACATACAGAGAGAGAATCATATCCACAGTGGGTGAAAAATGAGAAAACTTTATTGCATTTACAGCTGAGTGTTTTCAGGACCTAAGTGGTGGAAAGTATCAAATCTTCCAAAATTATGAAAACCTTAAAAGCATAGCTCTTTCACCAGCAACAGAAGAGTATTGCTATTCTGCTTTTTTTTTTGCTTGCATTTCCCAAATTGAGCTTCATTTTTGCTAGATTGCCTTGGGTCAATCTATAGTCACACTAGATCATTACAAACTGGACATAATTTCAGTAAAATGAAAATAAAATGCTCAGAAAATACTGGAGTTTTCT
>NW_010196931.1:3152-5518 GCF_000695765.1 Mesitornis unicolor
AGGTCTGGTTCTGATTAATAATATTTCGATTTTTGAAGGTAAGTTAAAGCCTTAGCTCTAAACAGGTAGCCATAATGCTTGTACATATCCTAGGTAATTAAAATGTACCAGAGTTTTCTGTTAGGAATATCACATGAGGGACGTAGGGTTATAATTGGATATGCAGGCTACTCTAATCATAAAAGGTTGTAAACAAGCCATTTAAAAAGATGATTGGTATTGTATGTAGTTTCATGACCCATATTCATTTCCTTGAATGCAGCTACTCAACATAATATCTGTTGTTCCATATTAATCAAAATATGCCTGCATTTAAATTGGTGAAGTGTGCAAATAAATGTTCATATTAGTAAGGGTGTTAGTCACTGTTTTCAGTCTCTGAATACATGGAGAACAGGTGGTTTTATCTATGAAAATGGGTTTCAGAGGATACCAATCGCACTAATTCACACTGAGTTATGGGAGCAGAGACAAGGAAATAACATTTTGTTAAGACAGTAAATGTAGACAGTGACAGAAGTTAAATATTTAGAGTTCTGGCCTAATCCCAGACAGCATCTTCATGTTGCTAATGGCTAGCTAATTCAGTGCTTTGTCTGCGCTGCCAAAGAAGGACAACTGAAGGGAAAATTAAAATTAAAATTAAAATTAAAATAAGAACAAGCTCATCCACTTACGTAAAGATGATTTATCCAAAGAATTGCCAAATAGAAATGTTTTCCTAGTTTATTAGAAATAAGAATAAGGTGTTTGACAGAGATGGAATCCCCATACTATCTGTATAATATCAAGAAAATAGAAATAATTCAGACCATGGATCTCTAAAATCTAACAGTCCTTTAGATTAATCAGAAACTAGAGAATCAGAGGCCCAGATTTCTACAGAATACTTTCATTTTCATTCACCAGCCCGTCTTGCCCTCACTCTTTAGCTTCACAAATATATCAAGGAGCTCTTAAGAGCTGAAGAGAACCAGAGCAGTGCTATTGCTCCAGACAGAGCATTCATTGCTGACTGGTAGTAGCTTTCCAGGGCTTTAGAGATGGTCTTCCCAAAGAAGGATAGAGCAGTTTTGTTCCTTCAGGGTACAGCTTAAGCATATTTGTGTATTGTTTGTATTATTGTCCGCAAAACAAAGGTGTCAAAACAATATACAGGTCAGTACAAAATTCTGTTTTCAGTGAATAATTTTGCCTCTGGAATTAATTAATCAGAGATTACTTAAGTAGGAAATTTTCTTCCTTCCCAAAGTGCAGATCTTTTATTAAAGAAATGCTGGCAGCTCTCTCTTCTACAAACGAAAACTCAGATGTAGAGGAAAAGAACTTGTTTTGCATTAAATAGTGCCATCTTTTGAAACATACCACAACAATAAAAACTGACATCATGATTGTTGATAATTCAGAGTGGCATCAAGGAAGAAAATGTGGAAGTCTACACTAAAAATGTAAACTAAAATGTTAATATTAAATGCTGAGAGCAAAGGTACTCAGTTGTTGGTCCTGCAAAAGCTATGAGCTTCATAATAGGCGCATTGAGCTCTGCATACACAACCATCGTCAGGTTTGGGGCCTGTCAGGTGTAATTCAAGGCAGGCAGCACTGGGTATTACCAGGTTAATAGGTATCATTCACTGTATGGTGAATGGTATAATTAACAGGATACAACACAGCACTATTACTTGTGGATCAGATTTAGTTGTCAAAATGAAAGCTTTCTGAGATAAAATGCAAAATAATAGTATTACATTATTTTCCATGGGATCTTAAAATATAAGCATTACTATCTATTGCTGCTGCTTCTCAGACACCTAGATAAAGCCAGAGTTAAAAGTAGAAAAAGAGAATCCCCAAATGTACCATTCCTCTGTTTTTTCTCAATGTTCCAAAGAGTTCAAGGTCAATTCAAGTCCTCTTTAATAGCAATAGGGCAAACATCTCTTGTCGGAATGAATTTAGATCCATCACGCTAAACAAGATTAGGCATATAAATACGAATTTTCGTGTGACTTCCAAGACGCTAAGCAACCCATACAGTCAAGCTTACCATAGCCTAGAACACTTCATGATGTGAAAACTAGGAAAAATAGAAGATAAGGAAAGAAAAATACAAGAAATTGTTCTGGAACTTAGTAATGGAAATGGACATGCATGCCCAAAATTGTTCAAGGATCAATTTGGGTTTGTAGAACTGGGAATGCATCTTTTGAAAAGTAATATTTTTCCTTGTTTCTTTAATACTCCAGTTCCTCTGGAGTGAGCTGTCTCCGGACTTTGTTTTCTGGCTCTGCTGACATAAAAGATAACGCCAAATGTTTGCATGAACACGGCACAGGGAAAGCAGTTTGTTGGACATGCAATGTAGT
>NW_010196931.1:5536-32399 GCF_000695765.1 Mesitornis unicolor
GAAAGGTGAATTTTGGAAACATTTTGGGTGAATCTTGGCTCACTGAAGTGAAACATTTTGGGTGAATCTTGACTCAGTGGTAGAGCTTCCAGTGGTTTCAGCTGAAGTACAGTTTAACTTTTGAGTTTACTACACCCTTCACAAAAAAAAAAAAAAAGAAAAATTAAATTTTTTTTGTCTCTTAAAAAAACCAGCAGAAATCTTAGTTTCCTGCTTGTGTTTTCTCAAGAGGCAGAATGGAAAATTCAGTTATACTTGAAAAGCCTTTTTTTTCACAGAAGGGGAAAGAAAGGATAAATATTTTTCAATAGCAATGAGTAGCAATGAATGTCTAAGCCTCAAAACACTAAATAAAATGTGTGTTTTTTTGTTTTGTGTGTCGGTTTAAGTTTTGGTTTTATTTTGGTTTTTTTCATTTGACTTTTTGTTAAGGTCATATTTTCAGCAGGATAAGAGAAGAGGAGCAAGATAAAACTATATTGACAAATTAAAAGCAGCTGCAAAAAACTGATAGAGTTTTAAATTGGCATTTAAAGCGTGAAACAGATAAGACTTAAATTCTGTGGTTATGCTGAAACCCACGGAAAGGACTTTCTTTAATTGTCTGAAATGATGAAATAGGGATTGCTGAAACTGACAATGGATTATATTTTTCTCTAGATAAAAATGTGGCTCATTTCTGCCCATCTGGCTTTTGTTCAGTCTTTATTGCAGAATAACTCACTCATTTTAAAAACACTGAAGTGCTTGTTAAATTAATCTAAACCATCTGAATGTTGTTATGTTGGACCAGGGTTCTAAGCATGCAAGCACCGTCTTTGAGGAAGAAGAAGTATAGTCTTTTGAGCTTATGCAGCCATGCTATTTCTGCTGAAATTATTAGCAATTCATTTCAAGGAAAACTGTTTTTGTGTGACATGGACATAAGTCATCTGAGGGGTGGAACCCTGCATCAGAAGGAGGCTGCTTTTGAGTGGCCTTTACTTTCTGTTATTTATTTGTTATTTACCTGGTCTAGATTTGTAACAAGGCCCTAAATATCTGAGCATATTTAAAGAGGATTTTTAGAGCTCTCAGCAAGGAAAGCAAAGTAATTGTAAGGGTCATAATAACGGGTATTATAAAAGGGTTATATTCTAAGGCTTATAACTGCCCTGTTAGCCCTCACTGTTCCTCACATCCTGAGCCTGTCCTTGGTGGCAGCTACAGCAGCAGAGCCAGTGGTGCATGAGGCTGTGCAAATGAGGTTACCTGCTTGAATGTCACCTTTCTTGAACAGGTGGTGCACATTTCCACTGAGAGAAGATATAATCTAAGTGGGTAACAGGGCCATAACTATCCTTTATTGAGACAGTTTTCCTGCCTGATTTTTCTGTTGCAAAAGCTTGTTACTGCTGTAATGATCACACATTGTTACAAGAACTGAGAACAGTGTGTATTGCCATAAATTGAGTAAAAGAGTAGTAATATTAGTATGCAAATATTTTTAATAATGCATTTTTAAAGGTATCTTTTAAACTTTTATGTTCTTAGGAACACATAATTTTATAAAATATGTATGTATTTAGTGATTTCTAAGATGACATCATGATTTTGGGAGTTTAATTCATTATTTTTGTCATGTGGGAAAATAGAAGAGTGAGTGAACCTAGTTATGCATGTTTTCATCATCCATGAAGCTCAGCTAAAGAATAAAGTTACACACTGGCATAAGAATACTAAAATGGTGGTAGACAGCATGGTTAATAGCAGTAGTAAAGGTGTTACTGATCAAGCTTCAGGCTGGTGGCTTGGGTTGCTTGGTTTTGCCAAGGTTGCATGGGATGTATGGAGTTGATTTTGTTATTACCTGTGCTAGCTAAACAAATGCTAGCAGGAGTGAGAGTGTTTGTCCTATATTTGTTGTATGATTATAGCTGAAGATACAGAAACTTGTTTATAGTCCTAGAAAGGCAAAACTCGAACATGCAATGAAGTATAAGAAGAAAATTAAATCCCACAAAGAGTAAAGATACACGGAAGCAATTTTGCAAGTTAGTTATAAGGAATACAGACCAAGAAACATCTCATTTTAGCTTTTTTCCACCTATTCATTTGGCATTTACTCCAGTTTCACTTTCACTTACTACACTGGCAATGTCGAAGCGCTGTGTTCTGTAGCGGCCTTTTCACTTCATTTTCTTGAATAAGTCAGTTGTAAGTTTTCTTTTTTTTTAAACATCTCTTAGGCAAAAATAGCCCAACCAACCAAAATACCCAAAGAATATCCTTAAAAATATCTTTTGAACAGGCTGATGTGAGTAATACACAATAGTACAAAAAAATTTTACAAATTCTGAATATTATAAAATGAGCAATCTTGAGTCTCTTTTCAAACCAAAGCAATTTTGCATTGTGATCATACTTAAGCAGTTAGAATTAAAAAAAAAATTACTGCATGAAGTATTTAATAGAAAGCTTGGGCAGTTATCTTGTAACCACTCATAGACATGCCTGGATTTAGGATAAATGAATGATCCAACTGATTTCCAAGTGCTATGAAACTGTACCTATAAAGCTTGATATAAGGTCTTTTGAAGTAAATAAAATGGGGAAAAAGGCCAAGAAGGGGCAATCCAACTTTCAAAGAAGTCACAAAATGCAGTCTTTAACTTTTCCCAGGTTTTTTATTATATGAAAATAAATTATAAAGTTGATGGATTTTCTTACAGGCAGCTACTGACAAACCCTGTCTCCAGGTCTTGCCTGTAGTCAACACCACTGTCCCTGTTTCACTTAAATCTTTGTCTTGATTTCAATGGGATGGAATCAGAGAATCAATTTTCTATTCAGGAAAACTGCATTTCTGAGAAGACTGCTGTATCCGATTTCATGGGAAGAAAGTTGATAAGACACTTCATTTTATTTTTCAGCCAGCACTGGTATGCAGTGATCAAGTTCTTTAGCAGTTTTGAGTTAAGCAGGTACAGAAGCTGAGGGGGTGGCAAAAACCAGGGCAGCTGACCCCAAGAATTATTCCATTACATAAACATCACACTGACTTTAGACTGAGGAGTTTGCTGGGGACAGCCCTCTTTCCTTGATGGCTGCTGTCCCAGGAGGATTTTGCTCGTTATTCTACTTCTGAGGCCTACTCCCCTGCTTGTTGCATCACAGCTCGCAACCTCTATATTGGTTGAGTGTAACTCTATGTACTTTATATTAATACCGGGTTTTATTATTATTATTTTATTAAATCTGTTTCTATTTCAACCCACAGGTTTCCTTTCTTGTTCCCAATTCCATTTTCCAGGTGGGGAGGAGTCAATGGGTGATAAAACAACTGTCTAAATGATGGCAATCTGGTAAGGAACTTGTTTCTTAATAGACACATATCTAATAGTTATTATTTTTTAACTGTAACTCGTATTTGTACATATACCGATGTGTACTATGTTTTATTTTAAAATATACATTACTTAAACATTCATGCTCTTCTCTAGATAGTAGGTGTATTTTACCAGTGGCATTATACTATCTGGCCTTTGCTGATACTCCAGAGATCTTGATAATAATCACAGCTGTCAGCTTTTTAGGCTGTCTGGTATTTTAGTGTCTGATCATAATTTTACACATACTTTAAAACAACAGTTAAAGCTTTGAGTATTTGCTCTTCACATAAACAGCAGCTATATTTTAATTGACATCAGCCATTATCTCCTGAATTGCAGGAAAAAGTACCTACATTATGTGACACACAACTAGATTGCAAGGTGAATTTAAATAGTACCCTCTCTAAAGAAATACCTTTGATTTCACACATTTGACATAATCGTATAAGATATCTGATGCCAGGGCAAGTCCTAAATTTAAAATGTACATCTACAGAGTTTAGTGCAAAACACTGCTGCTATTCCTTATTCCAAAGGAAGCTATCTTAATAGAGCAAAGTAAAATGAAACATGTGAATTACTTCCTTTTTTAATATCACACATAAGTCATATTTGAGACAGATTGCTGAACAACATAATTGAATTGGAGAGCTCTGGAGGATTCATAAAAGAAATGCATGAGAACTTCCACAGTTACATTAGATATTTAACATTTGCATAAACCTGCACACTTAAGATCATGCACTGCTTGAAATTAAGAATATCTTTCTCCTAACCTAAGTTGGTTATTTCATAGCTGATAGTTCAGAAGTAAAAATATGTTTTGTCTTCAAGAGCTGACTTTGCACATGTCCTAAAGTGGTTGGTTTACTAATATATTCTAGTACATTCCTTCCCATTATTCAGTCAAATAATAAGTTTACAAGAATAAGAGCTAAGAAGCAGGGGGAGCTTTGAAACTGAAAGCTGTAAAGCCAAAAAACCCCTCATCTTGGATCTGAATACAACAGTTGGTGAAATTCTGATTCTTTGACATAAAGTCTAGAATTATTTTATTTCAGTAGGACCAGGAGATTTTAATGAATTCTGTGATTTGGATCATAATTTTACCAGCCATTTAACTTCTACCGTCTTTATTATAGTATTTGTATTACAAATAATATAAGTACTAAAAAACTCAAACTCCTGACCCCTTAACTGAGACTAAAGTTTGTAATGAATTTAGGTTAGGATTGCAGCCATGTTTCCACATCAAAAACCTCAAGATACTGCTGTTGAACATGCTGTGTATGGAGCTATGGCTTTATGAAACTCTAGTGATTTTGTAAGAATTGTCTACTTTATTGATTTAAAACAAGAGAATGTAGTTTGCCCATCGAAATGGGGACCCAGCTTGCCTGTTATCCTCTGTGACTAACCCATGGTGCATTACTTTTTAAAGCATCTGGTTTAAAGAACAGTATCGAATCCTATAAAACAAATTATTTAAGAGAAATTGTCTATATATGAACAGTTTCATGTAATAATATGTCTTATATTATGTTACATACATTAGCATTCTATAAACTTATGCAGCTTATAAACAGCCTCAGCATGGAGAACCAAAATCTAACCACTCTGCTCTGCATTCTTTCTGGCACAATTAAGCCATTAAGAGTTGAACTGCATTTACTGTTTCATTTTCAGTTCAAAGGTTATTATTTCTCTGGTAATTGAGTTTTATTGGTTTTGCATAATTTCCATTAATTACAGTAATTAATGGTAATATTACTCTGCTAAGCATATCTTCTCTGTCGTGTACCCAAAAGCTGAGCTAGCGACAATTGATTGTGAGTATTGGAGAGAACAGATAATATAATATGAATAGCTTATAAAATCTGCTCTTCAGTTTGTCAGTGATAAATTTTAATGGGGACAAGTAATTAGAGCTATTATTGCAGCAAAACAGGGCTTTGCAGTTCCGTTTGCTTCTGCCTTCCACTTTGAAAAATAATTTAATTTTTTCATAAACCATAATACTTTGGCTGCCTAAGATCTATATTGAATACTGATGGACAGAGCTAGAATTGGAGAGCCATAATGTGTTTTCCATATATTTTATTCTCTACAGCATGTTCATGGAGACTTAAGAAAGTAGTAGGTAATATAGATAAAAGCATGGCTTACCCAACATCCCGTTGGATTAGCATGTAGCAATAAAGGTGACATGTATGCATTGACATGTCTTCCTCCTTATTTATTTATATGTCTCAAGCCTACCATAGCTAGGTATTTTCAAAGTATTAAAACACAGTCTTCTCAAAAAGTTCTTGTATGGAGTCAGATGGAAGTTATTTCTTAAAATCCAGCAAACGTTTTAAACACATCCACACAGCAAAGTTACTACTTCACTGTAGACAGATTCACACTCAAATACATATTTACTTTTGTTTTTTGCTGTCTAAGGCATCTTTTAATCCTCCCCATTTGCAATTTCATAACATGAAAAGAGAGATACTAATTGGAACATTTGGGTGTTGATGGTTTGTGCTGGGAGTCTGAGAGGGCAGAGTAATGTTGAAAAAAACTGAAAATTGAACATATGAAGATAATGAAGAAAATCAGAATGTAAGTGAAGTAGCTGAGGAGATAGGGAACGAGTATAGGATCTGTACAGGTGGTTTGAGTGACTAATAGTAATTAAAGTAAAGGAGACAGGTACTGAGATAAATCAGAGGCTCACAGACACAGAGTAAGTAGGTAATGAAAGTTTAATTAAAGTCACCTGTACAAGTCCAGATGCTTGTTTTCTCTTTTAAGTCAGTTAATAATTTTTGACTGTGTTTTTCGGAGACCCCATTGATCCTAAGAGGGTATGAAATGCCATTAAATCAAAGAATTCTTTGTTATGTCTTCTCCACAGCTTCTCTAAAATTTGCTAAGCTAGTGCATGGTAGATTTTGCCAGAAGAATATAAGTATTTTGATTATATTTTTCTGTTACTTTTTTGTTATGTTATAAAGTCATAATAGTATCTTTAGCTAACTATCTTTAATAGTTAGCTGTGTTTAATTTTCTTGATTTTCCTATGGGTTCCTTCTGCTTTAAATATTTAAAACAAATGCACTACCTTCGACATATTTTTCTCCTGGAAGCGGAAAAACTATTTTGTGTAAAAAATTTGTGAAGCTGGGTCTAGCAGCTAGAGCCAAGCATGATGGGAGCAGGTGCTCTACAAGCCTTTCCATACAGCTCTGCCAACAGAGCTTGCTTTGGTCCAGCCAAGCTCTTGTAATCTCATTACTGGCTGTCTCCTGGGCAGCCTGACAATGGGGCCAGCTTTCCTTTATGTTGATGAAGAGCAAATTGGACTAGATTGCATCTATTTAACTCATTTCACTTCTGAAACACATTCACTTGGACTTTTAAAGGGTATTGTCTTGGCTTTTGGGGGTAACAGTAGGCTTTTAATGCCCTGAGCATCCTTACCTGGCTCCCCCTTCCATACACTCTGCACTTCACCTAGAGTATCCATTTAAGATCAGGCCTGGGGCCCTGGTCCTTCCCTAATCTGTGTCATAGGTGTGCCTGTCTTTTTCTTCTGTATGATTGCAGACCTACACTGTAGACTTGTCTCTAGCCCTGCCTCCTACTGCTTCTGGCTGGACTCCCTGGACAGCCATGGTCCATCCTGTCGCTGTGTCTGGGACTGCCTGCCATGCTCAGGCTCTTGTAGGGTGGTGCCAGTTGGTGAGGGCACGGCCTGTGCTGCAGTCACCCTTGGTTCCTGCTCATCCTCCTTCATAGAGCTGCCCTGTGTCTTTGCAGAGTCTCCAAAACTTTGCTGTAGTATACAGAAAGATCAGAAATGTGAGAGAAGTTATACAGTCGTCACTGTGATTTAGAAAAGTGGAAAAAACTTTTCACAGATATGTAATTGCAGTATTTAATTTAATTTTTAATCCCTTAGGTAATTTTGAATACATTAGTTTAAGTGACCAACTCAGCATCACAAAGAGCTCTGTGGCTCAGGACAGAAATTCAGCCCTAATTTCCTTGTTTCCTATCAGCTCAATTTGTGAAGTCGAGTTTTATGAGAAAACAGGCAATTAAAAGTTGTTAGTATTGATTTTATAGATGGTACTGAGAACTCCTACAATATCTGTCTAGTTCGAGTTCTCTGTATTCCCAGCTACTAAGAAAACAAGCATTGTAATGTAGGAAGGAAAAACATTTCTGTGATACTTGGTCATAAGTTTCAGTGCCTTCAGTGTAAAATAAAAACTCACCTAGTCTTTTCTCCTCATACCCTTGTGAAATCTAAAGAAAGAACCTATTAGAAGAAAAATATCTTCAGTATTTACTGTTAAAATAAGCTTGCATTTGTCTTTTGGCTGCGAAAGGACACAGGCTCTAACTGCTATGCATTCACACACTCTGTCTCCTCTTTCTCCTGCAATACTCGATTCCTAGAGTACGGTTTCTTTAAGCTGGCTATGTTTTGTGCTTGGCTATTAATTATACCCTCAAGAAATTAAAAGCCTTGAAATCTAAATATGCAGTTTTTCTCAGTCTTACAAATGTTCTTGTGCTCAAGAAGGGATTCAAAGATTAGGACAGTACTTCACGGGTAATAGTTTTGGCATTGCTGCATATGTCTACATAGTCTTACTTTTCGATATCCTTGCAACAATAAGAAAATGGTGAAATAAAACTAATCTCCATGTTTATGTGGCCTTCTCTCAACATCACTGGAGAGACTGGTGCTTCATAAACTGAGCTCACTTTCAGTCTCTGTAAAGTTGTGTGCTATTTATTTATTATTTATTTTCATTATTTATTTTAGCTCCATTTTCTTAAATGCAGCTAAAAATTTCAAATAGCAATTTCATACCTCCTACCCCAGACTAAAGTTTGTTAATTAGTGCAAAAACAATGTTCAGAAGTGCACAGTGCAGAGTCTGTAGCAGGTGTTCATCACAGGAGGTGCCCTAGTGATATTTCTTAACTAGGTTTTTTTAAACTATTGTATTTTGAAATCTCTTACCATTATTAATTTCATTTCTGACAGTGCAGTTTGCTGTAGTTCATATGAACCTGTGCCAAAATAGATGTAAATGCACTCTTAATTGTCTTAATTTCCTCTCGAAGATTTCATTTTTAATCAAAACTATCCTTCATAAACCTTATCTGTCTTTCATTTCTTTCCTCAGAGGCCTCATCTGATGTCCAGTGAATTCAAAACAAATTGTTTCATTGAATTGTAAAGGCTTTGAGTGAGCTTTCAAATGCTGCATTTAATGTGGAAAAACAAATAAATGTCAGTAATTTTTCCTTCTTTTTTTTTTTTTTCAGCAGCCCTGCAGTTGCTTTGGATAATGTGCATTCACTGAGACCATACAGTGCCTTGTGCCTTCAGTTGTATGTTGAGTAATTGAAGGCAATTATTTCTGTCAGATCAGAAAATAACTTTCAGTGGATCTGTGCTGTTCTGACTCAAACTGCTGAAAGTTAAATATGGTAATTTTGGTACTTTAGTAGCATTTTACTGTAGAGTAAACAAGAGCAAAACTGTGTTTCAGTAGGAGGTGGGGGTTTGGAGTGGGGTTTTTTGGTTGGTTGTTGGTTTTGGTATTTTTTTCTCTTTCAGAAATAGAACTCTCAAGAGTTGCTTATAGACCCTGAAAAAAACCCTGCACTTGTAACAGCTTTAAAACCATTACATTATAGTACAATCACTGTTGCAGCATAGTGGATCTGAAGTTGCTTTTTGTGGTTAACTTAGAACAGCTGTGATGCTACAACCATGTTTACAAAGAGAAAGCCTTAGATGTAAATGTACGACTAAATAAGTTACGGTGCAATTGCAAATACTATTATCCCAACTTTATGTTGGAAGAATTTAATTAATATCCAGTTCATAACACTTTTGCATAGTCCCAACAACTAGGATGTGGCTGGCTTGAGCAGGCTGTCTTTATACAGTTTTTATCCAAATAACTTTTTCAGGTCTAGTTTCATTACATGGGGATGCAATGTCCTACCTGTTCAAGGTGATTCTACAGCGCAAACAAAAAAACTGGGGAGGAGACACAGAAAAAGCAGTGAAAAGTCAATTCACAACAAAACTCGGCAAGCTTAGTGTAAGATGTAAATAGTTTGCCTTTCTTTTCTGTCCAGAAGAGTATAATTACTAGTTCAGTCAGAACTGCCACTTAATTGCCTGCTCATGAAGTTATGGTTAATATCATGTACTGCTGCTTACTTGGCACCAGCTTCTCTTGCTGGAAGAAAATGAAAAAATACATTTGAGAAACCTAGAGAAACTGCTGAAGTCTTAGTAACAAGGAGCGTGAGGAATAATACTGCATTCATTTACCACGTTATTTGATCTGTGTTTCAAGAGCAGAACTCCGTATCATCTGTTATTTATGCTGAGATAAAATGTTCAGCATGGCTGGTAACAGCAGTAGACAGAGACCATTTTTAATGTTAAGAGTGCTTTTTTTTCTTCTTTTTTCTTTCTTTTTTTTTCTTTTTTTCTTTTCTTTCTTTTTCAAAGAAAAAAACAAACAACCCAAAACCAAACCCAACTGTTGAGTTTACAGGAAAAAAGACGATAGGGGTTGGAGGGTGAAGAAGATAATGACCATTATATCAACTGTTTAACATGGATTGAAACCTAAAGCTTTTTTGTTTAACTAAAATAAAATTATTTTCTAGCCTGATAGAGGTAGGGAAGAATCTTGAAAATGCCATTGGCTGTCTATAGATATCCTGCTGTTAGCCCTTCTGCAAAACATAATATGCACACTATTAGGATTATCCACAATGATGCGTAAGTGGAATAATTTAAAAACATTAATTCCCTAATCAAGTGAGGTCTTGCTTGGCTTCCTTTTCTTGCATTGAGCTCCTTGATAGTATTAAGGAAGTCTATTCTATATCAACTACTAAACTTTAAATTAGAAGACAGTTTATTGAGTAATTATTAACAGATTGTTATTAGAATTCATTGACTTGAGAATTCCAGGTCTATTTCAAACTGAAATTTTCAATGGAATTGGAAAAGGAATACCTAGTTCCTATAAGCTGATATAAACATTTTGTACCTTAATGTCATTTATGAATGACAAATATTGACCAGTCTCTTGTCTCTTTATTTGCTATTATTTTATGTGGCACATCTGTGAAGCATTGGCAGAAGTGACCAGAGAAGAATGGACTTTTGTCTAGCCTGTTGTCAAGATTTGGGCTTTGGTTTTTTTTTATTTTTTGGTTTAATTTTTTTTTAAATAAATGGATTTCCATTAGGAGAGCTTACAGAACCAGAAACATTGCTAAAGAGAAATCTTTTCTCTGTAAAGAAAAGCCGATTGTTTCTGAGGTTTAGGAAGGAAATCCTCCTGCTTTAATATGTCATTATTGAAAGAGCAGCTTTGGCTTTCTCATGTGGTGCTTCTCTTGTCTTGCTTTTGTGGGGCTGATGGTCCCTGATCCTTCCTGGGTGCTGTCCATGTAGATATGAATCAAATGCTTTTGCTTGCTGCTTTATATGGTGGTATTTTCAGGATTGAAGATGCATGTCTTCCTGGTTCTCTGTCTTTTCTTTTCATGTATATAGAAAGAAGTAATGGGTATTTTGGGGTCCACTTGACAAAATTCAATACACTTGGATATACTTACAGTGTATCTTACAGCTATTTGATTTGAATTCAGAATTTTAGGGGTCCATATGGGAAAATCAGAAATGCTTTGTAGAGATAGTCTTGGGTCTTATGATCCTTTATGTGTGCAGGTCAGATTTGAAGTTTATTTAATGTGCAATAAGAGAGCAAGAGGAAAACCTGACCTAGTTACAGAAGAACAAAGAAGAAATTTTAAAGTTTTGTGATGCTTCCTGGCTCTAATGCTTACATTTAAGGGTGTGACTTGCCTGAAGCAATTAGTTTTAACAGGCTAGAATGCAGAATGATACTACTGGCCGGGCATCGGTTGTTATTTGTAACTCTAAAAATTGGGCAAACAGAAAGCCTTATGAGTAAGCATAATGGTTTAAATTACTCCTTCCAGAGTGGGCCCATGAAACTTGGCAAATTGGAAAGAGAGAAGATCTAAACAATGAAGCAAAAAAAACATGCTGCTTGTGAGAGCTGGAAAAAAGATGCATTTTATGCCTCCCCAACTTAATCCCTGATATTCTTGTCAATTACCATTTTCCCTATGATTTTTTACTTTTGACTTATCTGAAGCCAGTCTGCTTTTCACATTCTTCAGTATAATATTTCTTTCAGCATTTGATTTTGTGAGGAAGGCCAAGAACTACTACGTGTGAAGAACTTCAGATATGTAGAAAAAATGCTTTTCATGTTATGAAAAGTTGTAAAAGGATATACCAGGGGTGGAACAGACTATTGATTTCTTTAAAGACTTCCACTGAAAAGAACATCTCTTTAAAATTGATATAGTCACATGTGTGCCCAGATCCATTAACACTAGTGCTTAGCTCATGTAAGAAACAAACCAGTTTTAGCTGAAGCAAGTTACTAGCAAACTTTGTCTCTATGGGCTGGATCTTTTAAGGTGAATTTATACCAGATTTTACATGTAATGTAGCAGCAGAATGTGGAAAATTAGGACTGCAGAATCACTAGCCCCAATAGTGTAAAAGGAATAGAAAAGTAAATTCTTCACTGTACTTAAATGACAGTTGTGAAAACCTACCAGATTTCAACATTTTTTTCATTCCAGTATTTTTAATGCTTGCATTTTGTGACTTAACCTCTTTCCTAACAACCACACATCGTCATTTTAAAGTGCATATAGACAAATGTTAACTTTGCAGTACATGTTCAAAATAAAAGATACTGATCAATGCTGCTTTTACTCTGGTAATCAAAACAAGTTAGCTTCCTCCTTTGTAAGATTCTTCAGTTTGAAAATTATCTTTTTAGCTTATTCTAGTTTCTTTGATAACAAAGCTGAAGGAAAAAAGAAAAAGAAAAAAGAAAAAAAAAGAAACTATTTCAAGTAAAGAATCATCTTTACCTGGTCCAAAATTCTTAGCACTTCATTATCTTGATTGCATTTGCCTTTTTTAAAGGTGCATCTCATTAATGGTTCATAATCTTCGTATCATGACCAGGTCACTCAAAGACATATTTCTCCTTTGTTCTTTCACATTACAAAGTTGCTGGATTATTGCTGAAGCTTTTGGCACATGTTTTTTAATCAACTGTTGTTATTAATTTTTTGCACTATTAAGTTTCATTTGTTACCTTTAGTCCAAGTGCTAAGGTTGTCAAGTTTTTGCAATGTAATATTATGATGTTCTGTATTGAGCTTGTCTTTTCCTACCTTGAGCAACTTAGGCAAGTGTTGTCATACCCATGATCCTGAGAATAGCTGCCTTAGGTAGATATGGTTTATGAGTGCAAGTTACTTCCTCCTCTTTTGTTTTATGTTTCAGTATGTATTTTTCTGCAGGAATTGAAGATAGAAGCTGATGTTCTGGGTTATTGTGTAGAAGTCAGAAGTTAATAGAGATAAATGCGAAAGAATGATTTCTTAGAAAAATCATAAAACTGAAGAAATGCTAGAAGACAATGACTATATAAAGTCTTGAGAGCATTAAGCAGCAAAAGCCCTTAAAGTGTCAGCACTTCACAGAAGGAATAGGATATTGGCATGAATCCCAGATCCATAGACACAAAATTAAAGGAATTACAAGGTACGAGCTAGATCTCAGCAAGACCCTTGCATGCACTAATAGCCATGTGAGAAAAGCTGTAATTGCTCATGGTAGGATGAAAAACTATCTAACTAGTATACTTTTTTGGCTCAAAGACTTAAATTATGAGTAGTATAGAAGTTGAGCTATTTCTTGGAAATAGTGGAGGTGGGGGAAGTCTTGGAATTTGTCTGCTTAACTGGAATTTTAACACAGTCAGTAGGGCTCCAATAAAATTCATCCTAGCAAACTCTTTGTAAGAAACGAGTAAGATGACAACAAACAAAACTCTGCATATTCAGACACACATAATAAATGAAAAATAGTTCCTTCATCAGTGAAGAAGTAAAAGGCACATGGAATTGGTTAATATATCAAAGTTCCACCTATATGCTGTGGAATGCTGCTCCCTTTACCAAGGGGCTCAAATGTTGGCAGAGAGATGTTGAAGTATGTTTGAGAATCTGATCTTCCATGCTTTAAACTCATAAAAATTAATTGTCTATAATAAAATCTACATTTTCAGAAGGGTGATATTTAAAGATGTACATTTTCACCAACTGCAGTGACAGTATCCAGTCTGGGTTTGAGTTAGCTAGTGAAATACAGAAACACTTAATTCTGGATGAGGAATCTTAATGCCTCCTATTGGGATATCTGCTCAGAATAATCTGAATGAAGGCAGCTGGCTGATCTGCATGGAGGGATATGATACAGGGACTACAGTGTATGCAGAAAATGAAACTGTAGATTAAGCTGGTCCCAGAGTTTACTTTAGGTGTAGTCTTCACAGTGAACTCTAGTATGTTAACTTTCTTGGCTTTTTAAAAAAACTCTGAGATATGATAGCATGTGGGGTACCTCTAAATACTTAAAGCATGAAATCCCATAGTTCAGTCCCTAGCTCTTAAGCTAACGAGGGGAAGTGCAAAGTTCTCCACCTGGGGAGGAAATAACCTTTTGGCACCAGTATGTGCTGGAGTCTGACCACGTGGAAAGCACTTTTGGGGAGGAGGACGCAGACGTCCTGGTGGACAAATTGAAAATGAGCCAGTAATGGGCCCTTGCAGAAAAAAGGACTGTGTTAGGAGGAGTGCTGCCAGCAGGTTGAGGGTCATGTTCTTTCTCTACTCAGCACCAGTGGGACCACACCAGGAGTGCTGTGTCTAGTTCTGGGCTCAACAGTGCAAGAGAGATGGAGCTACTGGAGAGAGTTCAGATGCAAAGAAAGTCAAAGAGATTTGCCTGAGATTATATGACTAGTAAAACCATTGGTGGCTTATGCCAATTATCAACATTAAAAACAATTAATAATGAAAACAACAGCCCTTTGAGAAAAATGTATCCATGAACATCCAACATAGTGTGGAAGGCTGCACCCAAGGTGCACTGCTATGTGTAAAAACCCGGCTGCCAGCCAGGACTCTGATGCCTCAGCCATCTGAAGTGGTTTCCTGCTCTCCTGGGTTCATAGTACTGGTTATAATGTGACTGGAGGCCTCCATTGGTACCACCTCCTCCTCGGTTAGTAAATAATCATAGATTTTTGTCAGTGAGTGGCTCTGTCCTTGCAGATACCTCAGCCCAAAGTTCCCACGTGACCAATACTATGCTGGCAGAAATGTAACTCAAGACTAAACATTGTCATACTGCACAGACAGTGTTCATACTGAGGTCACTGGGAAATTCAGTTGCATAGGATGAGAAATTAATTTCCTGCCTGCTCTATGGAATGTGTTCACATTTAGGTTTACCTATAAAATATGACTATAGCAATTAAATTAGCTTTAAAGCATTTTGGAAGCATGCTGTTTTGTCTAGCAGAGCACTTCAGCTTTCTTTTGTTATTCTACAGTTTTATTTTGAATTTGGATTTTTTTAGGACATGACTGTCAGCTTTAAAAACACAGTATAGCAAGAGCAAATCTGTTGTCTGTAGTATGAACATATTTAAACTTTCATTCTTACAGCATTTATCTGTCCATAAGTATGTTATAGATACACATTACAGAATAGATTGGAATCAAGACATCGCAATTGGTTCCAGCAATTCATCTTTATCATGTATGTTGTGCTTATAGCAGCAAGTGCTTTTTTGTAAAGAACATTCGCATTCTAAGAAGCGGTGGAAAGTAAGTTTAGGTATTCTTGCAGTTGTCAAACTGACCAGTTAACATATAGATGATCACTTTAAATGGCATTAATTTAGAACTTGTGAATAATTTATAGCAAGCAATATTCATTGTGTTATTCTCATTTTCTATTTACAAATCTTACATATGTACGCCTTTTCAAGTTTCCTCTGAATAACTTGCATTTCTTTTAAGATTTTAACAAATATATTTTCCTCTGTTTTGTAAACTGCTTGCTATAACAAACGACTAGTAATGTTCATTGCTGGTATCATGGGATATTGTTTTTGCTTCTGGAGTAGTTTACTCAGGTTTTTTTCAATAATAGAAAAATTATTAATCTGTGATAACTTTTATTAGAAGTTCTCTCAAATGAATGTTTGAACATAACAATAAAAGTCAATAGCATTTTGGATATGCACTGTTACTCAAGATCGCTGAAGTCCATAATATCAGGAATATGGACAAAATGAAATTTTTTGTGTCTGTAAACACTGGCAAGGTCTACTAGTGTCTTCAGATCATCTTCTGGTTTAATCAGAGTTAACTTGGAACAGATACCATGGGAAGATAAAAGCCATCATTACAGTTGACCTTTGTGTAATTTCATTTTGTGATGACTTTTTATTCCTTCGGTTCTAACTATCCGATTAATAGTAAAAGAGATAAAGGGCAATTGGTTTCTTGCCTATGACCCAGGGGTCAGAATTTGAGGCAAATTAGATAATGAACAAAATCCAAAAAGCAGACCCACAGTGGAAATGGAATTAAAGAGCTAATAGAAGACATTCATAAAAACATGCACTGGAACCAGAGTTCTTCAGAAAAAAGAGCGGTCTTTTAAATAAAGGTACTGAAACTATTGGAAGACGTAAATGAGAGCGTAAGCCCCTATCTTCAGGGAAACCAAGTCTGCAGTATGTTTTTGAAACATTGACATCTGTTCTAAGTTCAGATGTTCTACTCATAGTTTTGGATTATAGCTTTAAAATCACAATCAAACATCAAGAAAGGAGCATTGTTGTAACAAATCACAGTTGATGTTGTTTTCCATAAAATCAATAGTTAGATATGATCAGGGTCTATGACTTGCAGCTATAAGCCCTATGAGCCTGGTAATTTCCTTATATAGAGTAAGCAGAGATAAAAACAATTACTTAGCTGAAGTCCTAGGAAATAATGGCCTCAGTTTTACATTATACAATATGGCAATGGAAGAGTGTTGGGAAAGTACCAATATATTCACTACCTGGAGTTTTTGTGTATGTGAGTGGCATTTTGGGATGTGTGTGTTGGCGGCAGGAATGGTGTTTATTTTACAGAATATATTCCCTTTTGTGTGATAACCAGGGTTTATAGTGCAAAGAATAGCTGGTAGCAAACAAAAATGTGTTACTTGTTAAGTAAAAATAAACTGACAGAAGACAAGGTATGTAGCAAAATGTGTTTATATGGCCATGACAAAATAATCTTAATGATCAAGTTCTTAACGCAGATGAAACAGAACAGCTCTGTGGTCTTCAATGAAAATACATGAGTTTAACTGACTTAACTTTTGTAACTCTAAAATATGACCAAATGCACATAAGTTTGATTTTTAATGAAGTTTCAGAAAACTTGTAATGTACAAAAAGCCCAATACTTTGTTTACATTAACTATTAATTATTCTGTTTATTACAGCAAACTTAACAGGATCAGAGTAGCATTTGTTTGCAGAATGATATGGTATCTGGTCTAATAAATTACCTGGGGCAAGATGGTATAAGTCTACAGAGTTCTGCTTTTCTACCACCAGAGGAGATATCAGTGGTAGGTACAGTTTTGTCATAATTATATGATATTGCACTACTATAAGATAAAATTCATCTCATGAGCCTGATTATCCAAGCCCTACATAATTTCATTTAGATTCAGTTCAGAGTAAGTCATGTTATCAGATTTCTAACAAATGACAGGATGGGAAGTTTCTTTGAAGTACCTGACACCTGAAGGTCAGCTGTTATCCTTCTGTTTTATACGTCTATGAAATTTTACAGTATGTCACCATAATCCCAAGTGAAGAAAAGATGTGCCTGGGTCTAAACCCAGGTCACTTTTCCTACTGTGGTAAATGGAGAAGGTAGAAAACCACCTCTGTGCTGTCCTAAGACCTGGAAATGAAGTTTTACTGGTCTTTATTCTTCATCCACCTCTCACTGATATCTGCACTGCCTAGAATACTGCATTTACTGCTTGAGTTGAATACCAAGCATCACGGGAACTCACAGAACTTAATCAGCAATCAAGGTATGTACGAAATATGTGGAGAGCAATTACATTATAATAATGCACTATAATACATTAAGGTCATATTTACTACAATTAATTTAAATAATTTAATACCACTGAAAACCAATATAATACACCTATTGAAACCTTCATTACAATAAATTTAGGCTGTGTTAAAAGCTTATCATTTAGTATGAATATTAACAGTCTCTGTTTCCCAGACAGCTAGACAACAATTAGAACTGACAATTTGGGATGTATTATGGAAATGATGTTCTTAATAGCAATAAAGCTTTTACTGCAGTGAAGAGACAGGAAACAGATTTATACTGGCAATTATGAATTACAACAAGGTATAGTGTACAGGGCAGTTTCTAAGTTAATATTGTTAACAAAATTGAATTAAATGTTTATTATAGCCTGTTTCTGTTTGTTTTGCTTTGAAAGTAAATAAAGAAATAAAAAAATTCCCCATAGTTCGCTCCAAGACAAAAGCGAGCAAGCAGGAACAGTGATATTATAGTTAATGGCCTAAACAGAGAAGTTTGTATAGAGTTAAGGTCTTTGAGAAAAGTTCTGTATTTCTAAGGGTCTTACTGTGTTTGGGCCTCAGTCCCTCACCTGCAGAAGGCAATAGTACAATTTGTTTCCTCTGATTTTTTTGCATATAGATTGCTTGGACAGTGCTTGTCTTTGTGCAGTACAACTACAGAATGGTCCAATGTTGGATGTTATACTCTAATAAAAAATGAAATGTGCTTTCTTCAAATCTCTTTAATCTTTAGATACAAGTAAAAAAAATATTATTTTCAAATATTCTAGAAATGATAAGGCAAGTCATTTTTCCTGGACTGACCCTGCTGTAGCATGACACTTTTGTAAAGTTACTGACACAGAGTTGTGAGCAGTTTTTATATTGTCTTTTCAAGAATTTCTGGTGTTACATGAACAACAGTAGATATTTACTTCATTAAGCACTTCAGAAAGTTTATCAGGAGGCTTAGCTCCTTGACTTCTTGGTCGCCCTTAATGGCTTTATAATTCCAGATATTATAATGGTCAAAGGGTTGCCCGTTGTCATCCCAGGAGTAGATAAATGTTTAATATTGGTTCTACTCCAACTAGAGTTAAAGGAGAAAATCACAATACTTTCAAACCTAGGCAGACATTGATTCTTCAGCATTTGGGTCATTTATAAAGTTTGCTAGGTATGGCTTAATAAGGCATAACATCAAAAGAATACATTCTGTATATAAATTTAACTTCTGGTATTGCATTATGGAAACCAGGATAACAAAATACAGTCCAAGATGTGAATCTTTGTTACATTTTACAGCTCTGTGACATGCAGTGCAGAGTATCAGAACTGTTGTAAACTGCAATAAGTGAAAGTAAACACAGCTGATGTTTCTGAAATCCATAGAGATTTTGGAAACTTTGAGTGTATGCAAAAGTAATATTACTTCCAAATATATGACATCTCTAAATTATTCTATTCTTTAAGAAAAGAAGAAGAGCAATTAGAAACATGTATCGGTCTCTGCCTTAGCATTTCCGTTATGTTTGTGGTTGGACTATGTGGAGATCAGTCTTTATGTTAATTTTAGACACAACTGACACAATACTGTTTTCTTTTGTATTGTTCAGGATGCAAAAGTATAAACCAAGTTGTATCTCAAAGAGCGTAGCAGTCTAAAAATGTAAGAGAATATTTAAAAAATTATATTAATGCATAGAAAAATTAGCTGACTTGACATATTTAAACCTAATCTTTTGGACTCCAGCCTACACTTAACCACAGCATGCTCAGCCTCACAGTTTTTGGAGATACTACCATCTGATAGTTACGATATGTTCAAACAACAGAAGTAAACCCAAGTAGGAAACTGAGGCCTTGCGATCCCAAAGTAAAAGTTTGCTTCTGGTGTAGGTCTCCTGTAGCATGCAGACGTGTCTTGGGGAAGGCTTCTCCCATTTCAGACTACATTTTGAATTATAATATGAAGTATTTTCCACAGATACTTGAATTCTTAAATGTATTGCTCTTAAAGTATTACAGTGTCTAAATTTACTCTGGAACTTAACTAAAATCCCAGTGCAACAACTAGGAGTTAAAGGTATATTTAAAAAAATATTTTAAAAATTACATTGATCTAGACAGTTTTTGAGGGACAGAAACTGACCACTTAAAGCAGGGATTTTGACTTCTGTTTAAAAAAGCAGATGTTATTTAAGCAGAGATTCTAGTCTATTCACATGTCAGGGTCTGAAAATGTTAAAATGCCAAATGTCATAGCTCAAACTCTAACACTATGCTGATACTATCATTTGCAGGAAAGGAAGAATGTCAGAATGTCAAAGTGGATTAAAGAGCGCCCCCCTGTAGAGGAACTTTCTCTCAGAGAAAGATTAGTTGAAGCAAGACAACTAGAAAGATTCTCAGCGTTGTTATGTTGCCTTTTCTAGTATAATGATCAGCCAGTTTCACCTCCCTTTTCCATACTAGATTTTCTGTAGGGACAGTCCTTTCAGGAGCAGCACAAGCTGGTGTAACTTTGCAAGATGAAGTAGTTCAGGAACTGGCATTACAGGGAGTCAGGCAGAGCAGTGCCCTCACTGACAAAGATGGAGTCCCACAGTACCTGAGCAAGGCAAATAGCATACCTGGTGAGGGTTGCCAGGTACAGCCAAGACCTCAAGGATCACCAGTCAAGTCACTGTTGATGAGGTAACTCTGAGTTTAAACCTGAAATTAGCGCATGATTCAGGATCAAAATGGGTAGTACAAGATCCCTGGTACTTTCAGGAAGTGGCAAATGCCCTGACACTAAATCATACAAAGTTAAGATACACGTATGTTGTGTTTGCTTAGTAACTACGTAATTAAAAATAAAAAAAGTTTTATTCCTGTACTTTAGGAACTTGGGTGCAAGTGCAGGAAAAATAACATTTTTGTTAACAAGTTCACAGTCCTGTTAGCCAGCCAGCCTACTGTTTCCTTGTAACTGGCTACCTAACAAACCATAGTTTAATTTTGGTTTTTTATTAAAAACCATAATTATTATGTGTAAATAGTGGAGTAGAAATTCTGAGATTTTCATAGCTGAAAGCTGTCTATGGATTGTTGAAAATAACTATTTTAATGGCAGTTTCATCCTACATGACTTTGTTGTGAAAGAGTAAATGTGTTTATGCATCATCAAACTGTCATTTTGACAAGGCGAGGGCTTTTTTTCTGCCAGAAAGACACTTAAATGTCATGGTAAGAAAATATATGAAATGTACCTTAAGTAGCCCAGCATGACAGAAGTTCCAAATGAAGACACTTAGCAGACTTATCAAAACTTACAAAACCACTGCAAGCTCTTTTCAGGAACCTTGAACTTCCTCAATGTTTTTCTATGTACTTATGTACAAAATATGTATATATACACATGCATGTGTGTACACGTATGTATACAGACATACTAAAAACAACTCAAATAGAAAACACAGAGATCTGAAGAAAATCTGTTTCCCAGATTAGAGGTTTTTAGATCTATCATTGGTTGATTCTGTTATCTTTGCCACCCTTTCATTTTTCATCTCATTTGTCATTATTTTCATTTTACTAACAATATTTTAATTTTCTTTACTAGGAATATTATTGCTATAACAGTCTCCACTGGTGTTTATGATGGAAATATACAGTAGTAACACATGATTCTTATTTCCTCTTCAATTATTTAGCTCTTAATTATTTATAAAAAATTCTTTCCACAGTAATAATTGTACACAAGTCCATTTCTTTGTGTAGCCATATTAAAACAATTCTGGTATAGATAACACTTTAAAAAAATAAAGAAAAAATAAAACCAAGATAAAGAGTACATCTACTAGACAACTAAAGGCAAGAAACAAAAAAACTTGTTGTAGGTAGTCAAAAGCAATCACCCCTTATGATTTTTTTTAACTTTTCCACTAGAGAAGTTTTACTTCTCAAGGAAAAATGATTGCACTCTGTGCTGATCACTTTAATATATGTAAAAGAGTTAGGACCAATCCAGCAATTTTTAAATATTGCGTGTTTAATTTACCATCTGATCTTATGAAATTTTGAGATCTATGCTGACAGTCTGACAGCACTATAGCACTAGTATCTGAGTAAAACCTACTTTAAGATTGGAGGAAAACTGTCAGATAGACTGTCACCTATCACTTACTCTAATAGCTGCAGTAGAGAATCTTCCCAAAAGCTAGGACACTTAAATTTTTTTGTGTTATCTACCATTATTTGACAAAAGTCACAGAAGTTTTTTGCAGATATGCATGAATTTTAATACTGTTGCATTAGAAGCACTCTTTTACCACTTTAAAATTCTTCTGTTTAACAAGATGTGGTGAACAACATACATTGGTGCTTCAGACTTGCTTCTTGAGTGTGTATGGATATGTAGTACAATATTTAAAATGGATGTTAATTTGAATGCTATATATTATTTTATTTCAAATTATTTTCATTGGTTTTTGTATTTCATTGTGGATCTGTTCTGGAGTTGACCAGTTACTGCTTTAACAAAGAAGAATATTTGGGATTGTGATATTTATATTTTGTCACTTGAAGTTTCTGCTTTTTTCAGTCTATGTTAGGATAAAACTGAATGGGTATGTTTATTAATAGCATCCCTATTTTATGAGTTGGAAAATACTTTTGGAAATTCTGATGTTTCCACTTCACAGAACAAAATTATTTCCCAAATGGGCACACCTTTTTTATTAAGTATTTACTTAGTTTTAGGAATCTGCTCAGTGCTTTAAATATACTCTGAAAATGGTCCCCAATAAAAATGTCAGTCAGAATAGCTTATTCTTTTCCATTCTGATCTTCTGAATAACGTAGGTCATTATGGATGATAGCAGCATGTGATCTAATGGCTTGTGGCTGAAGGACTAGATTTGTTGTCTTAAAAGAGGCAGCAGTCTCAAATTTGGAATGAACTTGTTACTCTTCATGCAAGAACCTGATACTCTTGATGAGAGAGTTTCTTGTTTTAGTTTTAGTTGACGAGGTCTGTTGAAAGGTGTCACGGAATTGCACCAAAATGGCTACACGCACACAGATAATGAACTCAAACAAGCTTTAATCTGCAATTGAAATGAAGCAGACAAAACTTCATTCACCAAAACAACATCCCACTGACATTCAACAAATACAGGTTCGATATGCTGGTTGGGAATATTACCAGACACGGCTGAGTTAAGAATTCTTAAGTTTCTGGCCAAACGATCCAAAATGTGCACTCACTCACCAAAAAAGGAGGGCTCTCAATCTCGAGAAGTTACCTTAAGTGGCGTCCCAACTCAAGGGGAGAGTCCCCGACTGCAGACCCGCTGCTCCGAGGAGGACCGACGCAAATGAGTCCTCCGATGGGGCCCCATTTATACCTTGGTCGAGTCTGATCTGTGGTCAGTACATGGTCGTGTCACCCCCTATTGGCTGAGGACCTCAGCTTTCCCTCCTTTGACCCCCACTATGTGGACCAGACATGAGCTGTGAGGGGGAGGCCAGTCCAGGGCCAGAAACTTTAGTACTGTCTTTGTTGGGTTTTTCTCAGGTCTTTAGTAGGGTGGGTGCATCTGCCACAGAAGGTCACTTAAAACTCTTGTGTAAAAATACTGCCTTATGCTGTGGTGACATGCAAATATAACTGAGCTGAATGAAGATTTGATTTTGCTGTATTATAGGAGTCATATAGATAGTAATAAAGGGAATTTATTGTGCTTTATTTTTCTGAAATATGCCTTGGAGTTTTCACATAAATATAATGATGATGTCCCTAAAAAGCTAGTTTCATATTGAAAATTAGTTCAGTAAAAGAAGACCTCCTTAAGCACAAATAAAGTTAAATAAAACTAGTTCTGAATGCAATTAGATTAACACTTGTCAGATAGGGAAAACAAGATTAAAAAAAAAAGAAAAAGGAAAAGTTTTTCATTTGCAGGAAGTACTAAACATATGGACAATGAGACAATTCCAGTAAATTAGCAGCCTGGTTAATTCATTAAGAAGTCATCTCTTGGGTAATTGCTGAAACTGAAAATGTTGACAGCCTGTTATTGAAATCTCCATAGGATGCTAATGTAGAGTTGAGGGATTTTTCCGTTAAGCTGAATGACTCCCTAGAGCCAAAAAGAAGAAGAATATTGGATGCAACCCTGTACTTTGCCAGGAAAATGTTCTTTACCATTACATTATAAGAATATAAGGAAGAAGTTTAGTTTCTGAAAAGGTATGTTGACATCAGCCTGAGATCTAAGTCTCTGAGCAATGGGATGCTAGAAATCTATAGAGCTTTGTCTTTGAAAATTTCTGTGTCTGCTGCCAGGAATAATCACATGTAATTTTAGGTTGTTGTTCTATTTTGCATTTTTTGTGTGTCTTTGTTTGTTTGTTTGTTTTAAATTGTATCTATGATCTAACTACATAACAAATACTGGGATTGTGCAAAATGGGCCTCCCTGCAAAGAAAAGGTCAGTAATGTGAAATCTAACTATACTCTTTTTACAGCTAATTCACTTTCTTATTATGATCTGTATTAAGTAGCATCTAGCAGCCAAAGCCACTGTGGTAGATACTGTCCAACCAAACACATACTACAGGGGTTTTTTTTTATATTATGTATCTGCCATTGCTACATGTTTCGGTTTTGTGTCCATCTAATTCTTTATTCTGTTGCTATATATCTTTTGGATTGCAACCATGACAATAAGCCACAATGCAGGAGCTGATTTCTTAATTGGAGTCCAATATGAATTGGAATTGAAGTCCAATATGAATTTTCAGATCCATAAGTACAGTAGTTATCAGAACAGACTTTGAAAATTTATGTATTTGATAGTGTAATCTTACACAGTATTAATCTTTAATGATCAACTGTTTCCATATTTCTCTTAACTGTAGCTTACTCATAAAAAAACAGCAAAATAAACAAACAGTATCTAATATTACACACACATCCTTTTTTTTTAAACACCTACAAAATGTCTTCAATTTCTGGGAAGACACTTTGTGGATTAAAAAATAACCAACCAACCAAAATTCAGTAAATTAAAACAAACCAAAACAATTAAATAACACCTAGCATTACTGTTTAAACAGAAATGTCTTGTGTTCCTGCATTTAAAGGATGATCAAGTTAGAGAGACACTAACAGACACATTAAGACTTAGTGCTGGAGTTTTTTTCTTCTGAAGTTATTCAGCCCACTGGAAAATAATCTCCTCAAGAGATCAGTACTTCCTCCAGTGTGCTGATTCAGTTAGCTTTCCAAATGTAAACAGAAGGAAATAAAAACCACAGACAGCTTGCAAATCCAACTAGGCCATGAATGAGTCAACATGTCCATTAAGATGCATTGAATTTCTGTCTATTTGCATTTATAGGTAAGTATGGATTGCGAACAGGAAATTGTTAATGAGGTGACACTAATGATGCACCACACTACCATACAGTCAGCTAGTTTGGCATACTACTTCCTGAGACTTAATTTTTGTATTCTTGCCTTGAAGCAAATATGATTGTATCTTAGATGATGTTTGACAAAACTAGCATCTTGCCAGGAAGAGTACTATTAGTAAATTGAATGTGTAATTCAGAGTACAAACTTTTTAAGATTGTATATCCCTATTTTTGTATATAAGCGTGATTATCCATGCCTTTTCCATCTGTAATTGCTGTAGTTCATGGTTCTAAAACCTGTATTCATGGAAAAAATGTAAGGGATTTAACTAACTCTACAGGAGTTATTTCACAAATTTGATGATAATATTTTGAGAAAAACTGATCTGTCAAGGCCACGTGGTTCCTTCCTACTCAGTGAGTACATAGCAAGGCCTTGCTCTTACAACGGCATACTGAGGACATGGCATTCTGTCTAGTTAGAGTTGGTACCCTCTATGCTTTTTGCATTGCATCCAAAATCCAAAAGCCATATGTGTGTAATGTGACATTAACAAATTGACATATTGCTTTCAGAAGACCTGGCTACCCAGGAAATGTAAAGGAAAAAAAAGTCTCATGGGAACAGTTCTGAGCCTCAGCTCTTGAGCACATGTAGGTATTTCTGACTTCTCTATGCCACCCATACAGATAATTAGAAGAACTATTTGTTTATCTTCTCATGTTACAGCCCCGAGTCATTCTGAACTATATACAGAAGGCAGGAATTTGCTGCCTGACCTGACTTACCTACAGCATTTCCAAACTTAGCATTAATCTTAATGCCTGATGTACCAACTGAGTCTTGTCACATCCTGAAGTAGGATGTGTTGCCTTCCTTTTTAATGAAAGCTGCCTATCCTAGCTGAATGGATTGTGATTAAATAATATGTCCTATGAACTAACCAGTGAAGTGATTTCAAATGGCTTAATTTGAATAGTGAATTATTTAAATCCTAGCAAAAAGAGTAATTAATTGGCTGGCTATATCTGCTCAATTACCATCCAAAATTCAGCATAAGATCTTGTTTAATGATTTCCTCACTGTCTTGCTATTTGCATTTCACAAAGCAGTGAAATACAAGTTGTAATTTGAAATGGAGGAGGAGCCAATACATTGCCAAATATTGCTGGTGCGATACTTGCCCAAAGATCTAGTTCTTGCGGCGGTGTCGGACTGTTTTTATTAAGAGCAGCAATAACAGCTTTTTGCCAACACACACCTTTTAAAGAAGGCCAAGTATATTCTTGCCCCTCCCCACCGCAAGGGCATCCACATGTGATCGGAAATCTGCAGGTATTATTATATCGTTTTTGATCTATCCACTGACTGAAGTCAGTTTCATTTTCAAGTAACGGCATGCCAATGAGACATGTGCGGAAAGGATCCCCTGGGGAGGTCATGCTTAAACAAAAATCCTGTTGTCCAGTGACATTAGCCCAAGTCACCCAAATATTAGCTCGTCTGGGCAACATTAAAGTCTTGTGATGGTCCATTTCAACTGTTTGAAAACAAAGGATTAGTATCAACAACCGTATATTTTTCATTTTGTCTTTAACGACCTCTTTCTTGCTTTCCAAGCAAATTTTTCCTCACAGTATCGTTTTGTTGATTCCCAATTCTCTTTCTTAACCGACCAAATTCGTGGTATTAAATTTTCTTTACTGCACTGGATATCATGTACCGAAACCTCTTTGTTGATATCAAAAAGACAACTATACCAATCAATTTTATAAAACCAAAAGCGAGAACTTTCCGCTACTTTTTTTCCTACAACAAGCAACAAATTAATCACCGATTTTTGTTTAGAAAAACAATCATTACACCAAGCATAAGCTAATTGTCGTCTATTATACCACTGTCTATCACATTGACGACATTGCCACAGAACCCAAGGTTCACA
>NW_010196931.1:32446-32827 GCF_000695765.1 Mesitornis unicolor
GCTTTAGTTGTCCTTCTCAGTAACTTGGGATGGCTTCTCGGTCTCGTCTAAGACGTCTGGTAATGGTTCACGGAAAGGCCTCACGTTCTTGGCCAGGATCCAACGGGGACCGCTTCCTGTGGAAACACTAGCATAACCTCTTCCCCATGTAATAAGAGGATAAGGTCCCAAGATTTTACCTGTTTCCAGATCACGAACCAATACTGGAGCTTTAACCCGCTCCTCAAAGGAAGCATTCGTGTTAAAATGTTGAACTATCGGAGGATTGTTATCTGTCAAAGAACAATTCAAAAAATTAAAGACATATAAAGCTTTCTGTAACCGCTCCTCCGGAGTGGCAGTCCCTGCTCCCCCTTTTTGTTGTTGTAACAAACGCTTTAA
>NW_010196932.1:0-5774 GCF_000695765.1 Mesitornis unicolor
TATATAACTTTCTGAATTAAGAGGACAGACAGTTGTCCATTCAGTAGCTTCACCTGAGTGCAATACAGGCAGACTTTTTTCTGTCTTTCTTTCCTTTATTAGAAAAAAAATCCTGCGTTGGCCCTTTTGACAAGGAAGTGCAAGTTCCAAAAAACATAATAAAATTGTTTCATCTTCAGTTTATAATTAATCTTGAGTTTATCAAGTAGATATCCATACTACATTTGTTAAGAAATCTATTTCACTAAAAGTTACAGTGCTTCCCAAAATAGCCATCGCGTCTCCTCTTCTAGAGCCTTTCATTTCATACAGTGATAAGTATAACATACTTTACAAAGTACCCCTAATCTAGGAATGGCTAGCAATATTTTACTGTTGGTTTTAAATTACATATACCATGAGCATATTTATTACGAATCATATAAAACATTACATCTAGGATGATTGCCTACACCTAGGTATTTGTGATGATTTTCCTCAGATAATAATTTGAATAATCTCCCCAAATATTACATTTTATGGTTGCCCAGTTCTCCATGGACAGAATTACATAATCAACATTCACTTTTAGACTAGATTGTTTTGACGCTATGATGCTTGCAATACTTCACCTGTGCAAAATAACATAAATTCAAATTAATTCTAATAATTTTACCTCTTTCACTTCTTGCTGCAGTAATTTCCCCCCCCTGTTTTATTCTACTTTGCCATCCCCTTGTCACTAAAGTACTACATTTGGATATTCATCAGTAACATTTGTAAAACTGTAGATAAATTTGACAGTAAACACTTCTCTGTAATGAAAAGATCTGTTAGTGGGAACAGCTAGGTGGATTATGTCCTATAGTTTGTTCTTACAAAATGGGATCTGATAATGGATTACAGTGACGTTCTAAAAGACAGTAAAAACAAACTAACAACTCCCCCCCCCAAATCCAAACAGAAAACAAACCCCACGAAATTACGGAGGTAAACCAGCTGCAGAGCTGTTGACAACTTCAAAGGACCAAACCACACCTGAGCATTACACCTGATGTATGGATAAGCCAGAAGACAAGCTGAAGAGAACAAGGAATCTCCTTTGATGACCTCCCAAAACATCCCCACCAATGCAGTTCCAGTGCCACAACACCAGAAGCTGCACTTCTTTACAATCCACTAAGCCAAGCTCACCCTATGTGAATGGTATACTGCAAGGAGTCTGAAATTTTTTCAGCTGCAGAACAGAAAGAAGATGAAGATTCTTTTGTACTTTGTACACAAAGTGAGATACCACGTGTCCATCAAGGATGCTGGCTCTCAATACTTCTGCTGGACAAAGGCAACAGCATACTGTCTGTTGTCCCATTATGCATGAATAGATACTGCTGAGACTATTACCCTGGATTTCATCTCCATTTCTCTCTTTCTTTTCCTTTTTTTTCTTTTTTCTGATGACAAGACAAAAGAAAAACATAGGACAGTAGTGAAAGACTAACTCTCAATGTTGACTTTCAATGTTGCATGCACACTACTAAAACTGAAGCCACCATGACTGAAGGTGAGACTGCTAATCATTGTCTCTTACTGACTTCCAATCAGACAGATAAATTATCTGGTTTCATCTGCAAGACTAAACAGACACATGGGAAGAAAGTGTATACAAGTGGAAAATTAGCAACAGAAGTCACACTTGGGAAACAGGCTGGAGAAAAATCACTCCCTTTCATATCAAAAAGTAACTCAGCCACCATCCTACCAGCACGCCCTTTAAATTATCTTCAATTAGTATTTATGCCCAGAACATAAAATTGACTTTCAAGTGCAATTCTTAGGAAAAAAAAAAATATTGGATCTGCATTCCTTTATCTCTCCCTTCTCCAAAAGAAAATAAAAAAGGAATCTTTGACTGGATCCAGCACAGGCACCACATCAGCACATGAAGGTATTAAGAAGTTGAAACTTGTAAGCTGTTGAAAGTCAACTCAAGCTACTGCAAACTACATTGAAAATTAGTCCACAAAGCTTAAAAAGAGGATCTTCTAGATAGGAGACATCGCCTGTAACTACTGAGATCTTTGGCTATGAGTTGATGCCCCACACTTTTGTTATGTGAACCACAGCAACTGAGATGCAAAATCTGGATCTAGCTATCTAGAAGTATACATTTCCTTCACACAGTTAGAAGCTCATTTCTCAAATCCCCAGTTACTTTAGTATGAGAAATCAGAAAATGAACTTCTTCAGTTAAAGGTGGTGGTAAAACTTTCAAAGGGAGGTTAACAACTGGGATTAGAGACATTCATTGAAATGCTACCAATATGGGGACAGGGCCTACCATGGAAAGAGAACAGGAGTTTCTCAAATACAAAGGTTAAATGAAAACCTTCATAAGCAGCTCTTAAAAAATGTTTTTCATCTAGCAGAAGATACTGAAGATAAGCACAAGGTCAAGCTTACTCGGCAAGCCAGATTACTAATGTACTAGCTTCTACCATGGTTTCTTGAGCAGATTTTCAAATGACACAAGCAATTCCTTTTGAAACATAGAGATACAAGAAAGACAGAAATACACTGCATGATTTCAAAGCACTATGATGTGTTTCTGTAGACAATCTGCCAACAAGAGAAGTTAAGAAGGCCAAAGTCAGCATTAGCATCTGTCTTCCAATTACAGAGTCACAGATGACATATTGCTCAGTGACAAATGATGGCTGCTGTCTTATATTAAGATGGTTGCTCTAGCAGATGTTTTCAAATTATCCCAAGTTATGTCATGGGTAAAGGCAAAAGAACTGGAAATATGCCCAGAGAGACCTGGTGTACCAGCAGTCTAAGGGAGCCATTTAAAAAGCCATTTGCTATCTTCTCATGAGATCTTAGCTACAAAAACTGAATACAGAAAGGAACAGGGGACTAGAAAATATGTTCTATTCCTCAGTGAAAGTTTTAAGTATCTGACTACAGGATCATTGGGGATAAAAAGCATTCACTTCATCTTAGCTTGGACAGAGACACCGTCAAGGCAGAGAGTCCTTCAGAGAAGAGAAGGGGAAAAAAAAAACAAACTAAACCACCCAACAATTATCCCAGAAAGCAGAACTTCATATGACTGCTCTGTGATGACAGAGTCAGGGCAAAAGAAACTCTTTTTATCATTAACATCTCCAGACAGTAATCCTGGTATCACGTATCACATACTGACTCAAAAAATAAAATTAATCCCTGCTCCCTGTTAAGAAGAGGTAGACTGCTTTTACTGCTGCGAGACCTCTGGGACACCATGGGGAAACTCTGTCAAAAAAAAGTACAGAGAAATAACAGAGAAAAGGAGATTATCACCCTTCCATCTGAAATGGACTAAGGATTAAGGTTCTGTCAGGTCTTACACACAGTTAGACCCAAGAGAGGTCTTCAAATCAAAAACCTAATGGGGAAAACAAGTTATTTCCTGAAGTCCCATAGTCAAATCACATAGGTCCACAAATCCTGAAATATGATGCAAGTGGAAAGGAAGACGAGAGGTGGGAGAGACACAGAGATTGTGCTCATCCAGTGCAGCATGATGCTCAGAAGCGGCTCTCTGGCAGCATGAGACAACAGCAAAAGCACACCCCAGAAGACAAAATAACCACAAAGAGGAAGGTGTCAACAAACGCTGCTGCAAGTTAAGGAATGGGTAAACATCTAATTTTGACCTATGATGAGGAAGAAAATCCTCTCTCTCTCTCTCGTTACCATGGAGATCCCCTTTTCAGACTTCTTTGGATGAGCTTTGTGCACAAGTGCAAAATCTGGCATAAGAGGAGAACAAGTATTAATTATATGGCCCTGACAAAAATAGCCTCCTTAAACTGGGAGAGATAATACAGCAGAGGCTGTAAAAAATAAGTTTGGTTACAGAAATTAAAGGCTGAATAAACTATCTCATGTTAAAATGCCTTGAGCTTTATCTTCTTGAAATGGCAATGCCAGTCTGAGGGCATTGCACCTCTCTGTTACAATTTGGGTTGAAAATTTGAGTTACTGGATGGCACGAGACCACATTGAAAGTTACAACAAAAATATTGCATGTAAACTACTTACTACTGTTTCTTGTTACAAGATTGCCTTTCTTTATTATACTATTTCATTAATTATTCATGCAGTTCTCCTTTAATTTCCAGGTGGCAACATTGCTAGCCAGGGCTGCACCAAGATGCAACACCTTTACAGGAAGGACAACATCGTGAAGTCTAACACAAACAGATTATATTGATATGCTTGCAAGCGCTAATCCCACAAGAGATAGACCAGATTAAGTATTGAACTAAACAAGCATATTTAACATATACAGTTCCAGTGAGGGGGAAAAAAAAAAAAAAAGAAAACTTTAATTCAGGAGGATATATATATAATGGAACACTATTGTACCCTTTATTTTGAAACTACTTTATTGCCTAATAAGCAGCATATTTTGCTCCCATATCTTTTCATTAATTTACACTATGTCATTTTAATAGTTCTGAAATACACAGTATCAGACAGACAAGTAAACTATACAGAAGACAACAAGGAACTGTGTTGCTCCAATTAAAAAATTCTGATTTTCATGTAATCAGTACTATCAGCAGTAAATTTCTCTTTAAATATATATCTTATGGACTCTTTTTGAACGTTTGGATCAGTGAACACTGATCAAACTTGTAACATCTTTTAAGCGAGGGGAAATACCTTTAGCATATCCCCTGGACCCACATACAAGTAGAAATTACAGTTGCCTTTTTAAAGGTGCATTAACATTGAAATACAATCCAATACAACTGGCTGAGTGTACCCTATGCTTACAAGCACTATAGGTGCTATAAGGATAAACAATTACTTTTTTTTTAGTGACTAACTTCATACACTGTCCATTATGTTTCTCACTATTTTTGCTTGTTACTATTTCTCCTTTTTGAGGGGCTTCCTGTCTTTAAAGGGCATATTTAGGTATCTGACAGGTGTAGAAAGCAACATGAATGAAACGGGATTACTCAAAATCAATCATGTGTGAAACCGAAGTGCTCCCTGTTAAATGTTAATTTACTCTATAAAATTCTCCACGATCTACCAAAACGTTTCATCACCCTCGTCTAGAAACAAACATAGTGTCACCCTTTCCCTTTCGGCACCCTGAGCCGGGTTTAGCAACAGCAACGAGAAGGGGGGGGGGAGAAGAAGACATAATTACATAACAGACCTCGCTAAACGCCTCGTTTACCCAGCGGAGGGATGGGGGCAGCGGCGGCACAGACCACCCCGGCTCCCGGCACTATCACGGTGGAGGAAGGCTAGCACCTCCCGGTGGGGGCGCTTTAACCTCCCCCGCCCCGGGGACTCGCCAGGCGGTCACTGGAGCTCTTGGCCGGTAAATGTTCACACCTGGAGCGTCTCGGGGACAGGGGGTCACCTCCCCTAGTCAGCGGGGAAGCTCCGCTTCCCGAGCGGCCCGGCAGCGCAGGCTCCTCAAAGCCGCCTTCCTCAGGCAGCCGCGCCTCTGGGGAATTAAATTCTGGATACTGGGGTGCGGGCGAGCCTCGGCAGTGCTGCTCGGGGCGGGCTCTCCTCTCGGGTCCCCGGGATCCCCGCTCCGTTTACTGAAGAGGGGGGAGGGGTGCAAAAATTCACCCTGCTTCTTCTTGTCCCGCCGAGGACCGACATGGGACAAACTCGACCCAAACAACAAGGCGACAAGTAGTTGTGGAGACCGCAAGGTCTGGGGGTCCCCGACGGATGCAGGGCAGGACTCGGGACGGAGGGGCGGGGGCTGGCCC
>NW_010196932.1:5946-6237 GCF_000695765.1 Mesitornis unicolor
CGCAATCCACCGGCGGAGGGCGGGGGGGAGGGGGTGCGCGGAAGAAAAACCCCGCAACGCAAGGCCAGCTAGAAATTACTCCTTTGAATGATGCAGCAAACGATGGGGATGGGGACGACTGATAACTCCCGTTGCCACTCTCCAGCCCTGATTAATAATGCACAGGTTCCCCACCGAAGCGAAAAGCTCGCTCTCTTTCCGCGCACACAGCAATTAATAGCAACCTTCATCCCGCGAAAGCCTTCGCCAGGCACTCCCACACACTCGCAGCCTGCGGTGGCAACGGCTAGG
>NW_010196932.1:6354-7004 GCF_000695765.1 Mesitornis unicolor
CCCCCGGGGGCCCGCCGCCCGCCGGCGCAGCAGGAGGGCAGGCTGCCTGCCTGGCGAGCGGAGGGCGTACGGCGCAGCACGCTGCCAAAACACCATCACCCATCGGTATTGTCAGCAAACAGCACGCACGCATTTACCTTGGTTTTTTTTTTTTAATGCCCGGTGTCCGTCAGTCGAGCATTAGAAGGAGAGAAGGAGAAAAGAAAGGAAAGGAGAAGAGACAGAGAAATACATACAGAGAGCGAGAGGCGGCTGCTAATCCCCGTGTAGAAAGACTTCCAGCAGCAGCAGCAGCAGCAGCATGCGTGTGTGTGCGTGCCCAGAGTGGAAGCACAACCCTCCTCGCGATGCACCGGCTCTTGCACAGAAGTACTTTCATGTGCGTATCTCGGTGTGTGTACCCATGGAGAAAAAAAAATTAAAAAAAAAAAAAAAGAGAGAGATGGGGGGAGACTAGTCAGTCACACGCCCGGCTGTGCGCTGCTGGGGAGGGGGGGAAGAGGAGGAGGAGCCCAGCGCTCCCCAGCCCAACCACCGAAGGAGCAGCTCTGTACCAAGGCGGCCGGACACGGCTCCTGCCCCTCCGTGCTGGCTCCGCACTCCCGCCTTTCTCCTGCTCCCAAGGGCGCGCCTTCGGGAAAGACCCCTCC
>NW_010196932.1:7500-71626 GCF_000695765.1 Mesitornis unicolor
GAGCTATAGGTGTAACTATAAAAATATATGTTTGGTAGTGGTGAAACTGATACCGCGGTGAGAGGCTGTGTTAGGGATCCCCCCCGATACTACTAGAGGGTATTTACTAAACAGTTAATATTCTATCCATCTTTGGGACATGTAGCCACATACATGCGTATAAATGATATTTTGACATGTAATTCATGGAAGAACTAAAATAGAATGAGTAAATTATGCTTACAATCCTAAATTTACTGATGGGTCGTGCCAGCAAGTTTCAAGATGTGATTTCCTAAAGCCTCAAACCAGGAAAAGTTTGTGAGAACTCGGTATTTTATTCTTTGCTTAAAATGGGTAATATGTATGAACTAGAAGTTCATCTTAGTAACAGTTTTTCTACTATTTTTAAATGAGAATGGTTAAAAAAGTTTTGGTGGGGACATAGGGTATACTATTTACACTAAATTTTTGTTTCTTTGTAGTGGACAATGTAGACCTAATGTCTCAGGGTTAAAACGAGGAAAATAAGAAGTGTTGACAGTTTTAATTACAAATGTAGGTCACATCTACAGGCTAGGTAGGCTAGGAAATTCTGATGACTGATAGTTATGTTAATTAGCAAGCCATCAGCCAATTGAATAAAAAAAAAATCTGGTCAATCTATTTTAAAATAATTATTGGGAGCCTTTTTAATTGTAGACATAATAGGTGGTGTAGAAAGGAAGTCAGTGAAATGACTGTCCATCTGGTTAAGATTTAGCTGTTCCTAATAAAATATTTTGAGACTTCCCAGAAGTCCTGCAATAAAATCAAAAGGACCAAATTTGTTGTTACTAAAGCTGTATAAATCAAGTCAGTATGACATTGTTAAAAAACAAATTGCACCCCCAAGCCATATAATATGTTTGTCTATATAAAATAAAGGTACATGTACCCTTTCAGTTCTTTAACTGAAATACAAACACTGAATCCGAGCTAACTCAGGTAAATTAGCTAAATAGTACAGGGTTCATTGTTTTGTTTGGTGCTTACTCATACAGCAGTATTCTATGGGGTACATTGCTTTATCTCTTAGCAATGATTTTTTTTACTTGTTGTCATGAACTGTATTTTCAAACTAGCTTCGAATCTGGCATAATCTGTTGTTTAAAATACGACAATCTGTGAAGATCTCATAGAATTTATGTAATTATGTGAAGATTTAGCCTGCCCTGCATAGGCCTGTGAAGTCATAAAGCAGATTTAGTCATTGTATGTGTGATAATTCTACAACAATATTTATAACTAATGGGTTGATTACATTAGTTAGTAGAACTAGGTAGTGGTGAAAACAGATAACGTATTTTTGGGCTTCGTTCTAATTTCCCCCAAAATAAAGTAAACTCAATTTCCTTTCAAGACTGAAGAATAAGAAGGAAAGAGGAGACATTTTTGCATAAAATTGTCTGACCTCAAAACAAAAGGCATCATGAAGATTTTGTTTTTTACTTGTATTCCCTTGTCAATCTAAACCATTTGATCAGTTTTCTGGATGCTCTTTGTTTGCTTGACTTCAATATGGCTGGGCCAACAGGAGGGGAAAGGGAAGTCTTGTTATAAATTCTCTCCTGAACTGATCTAAAGGAGTTGGCATCTTAGAGGAAAAAGAAATTCAAGCTGCTTTATGTAACAATGTAGATATTCTTCATGGGCTACTAATTCTTTTGATTTTAGGCATAACACTTGTCTGTATTGTAGTAGTCCTAGTACTCATGGGTGCTTCAGAAGACATGCAACTTGGAGGGGAGATTTCCAAGATGGGAGCAAAGATTCTTCACTGGGCTGTGTGAAAAATGGCCCATGTGAACAAAACTGAGAAGAGGCTTTGAAGCAGAGAGTTCAGTAAGCACAGTAAACAAATGTAGGTGAACAAGAAACAAATGTAGAAAGCAAAGCCTGGAAGAAAAATGTTCAAAAATAGTTTTCAGCTCAGAAAAGCAGGAATCAGAAAGGAAAAAATTTAAATGGCCTGACGAGGTGAGATAGTTCAGCATTAATATCTTCAGCCATCTGTAGTTTATCAAATAACTCCAAATGCAAATGTCCTTATTATATACTATGCTCACACTTTGATCTTTCTTCTTGAAGTTGCCTTTGCTTTGACTGATGGTGAAAGAGGTCATCATATCGACAGTCATTACTACATAATTAAACTAGATGCATGGTTAAATGAACTGCTTCCACATGCTAGAAAATTTTTAGTTTAAAAATAGGGTTAGTTTTTGTCTATCACTGCCCTCTACTGGAGAGAAGGTCAGAACCACTCGATTAGATCTTTGTACGAAGCCTTAGAGCCACTATGCTGTTGGTGGTCCTCATTTGTTGGTGAACCAGCTTTCCACTTCCGGGGCTTACGAATGTGAAATCCCAGATGGCCAGCATCCGAAAGAAGATTTCTTATTCTTTTCCCCTGTGAGTTCAAATAATTGAGCATACCATTTGCTGTCTGCACTTTGTAGACATAGACAAAATGATGACTAAGCAGTGGTTGAGACTTTACGATACACGTCTTCCATTAACTTAGGGGTAAGAGGCATCTAAATTCATCACAGTGACCCTGAAAATCTTGAGCAGTGCTGCACTAATAGTATTTGCCTGTAACTTTGTAGATAAACTCATCACCTTTCATATCTAAATCCTTTGGTTTGCTCTCCCATTGCATTACAAAAAGATAGCCCTCCATCCCTTTTCCAGCTATGACCTTTCATGCCTCTACACTTACCTTCCACTGTCTATACCAATAGTGCCAGAGTACCACATTTGTGTTACACTTTATTTTCATTTTCCTTGCAGACTGGACAGAATAACTGAAACATGGAGAGCACAGCAGTGATAGTCTTCCAGTTCCCCTGTGTCTCATTTCCTCCACCTACTGTCACAACAACTCATGCAGGTCAAGAGCAGTTTCTGTTGGAGCACATCAAGTTTTCCAGCTGGACAGGCACACACGTCATCAAGGCACACTGAGAGCTGGGAACGATGAGGCCTGTACAGTAAAGAAAGTTTCACTATCAAACTCATAATATGTCTTCTACACAGCAGAAACTAGCAATTTCACTCTTTGTTTTTAACTTCGCCTTATCTAGGTCAGATTTACAAAGATGAAGGTCACATGTGTGTTCTTCTCATTCCCTTCTGGCATCAGCTATTGCTGCAGGGCAATAGGCATTCTGAGGATGGCTGTAAGAGCATCTTCAACATGAGGAAAATAGTAGCTTTAGTGGCTTCTACCTCTTGAATGATGGCAGAACCATTTAATCTAAAGTTCTGCTTTCTCCTCCCCCTCTTAGTACTCTGAAGCAAACATCTACCTAGAAAACGGTATATAAAATCTTTTAACTTTGCTAATACTATGAATGCCTTTTACTGAAAGCCACATCCTTTGTGGGTCTGCTTATTGTATTTTATTGGGTTGCATTGAAGGCACTGATGTCCTAGGTGTGCATTGCCTCATTTCATGTTACCTGTTTATTTGCTATAAAAAACACTGCAGCAAATTCCTTTTCCTGTCCTAATGGATAACATAGAGGAATTAACAGGGCATGGAGTAGAGCAGTAGTTCCCAATGAATGACTCCTAAATGGCAGGTGTCCTCCAAGGAAGAGGTAATCATGTGTCAGCTTACCTTGTAGAACCGTGTTGACTATTCACTGGTCAGGCAAAGATGGATGACAGGAAGACCTGGTGAGCCACTGGTTACTCATGCAGAAAAATTGGTAAAGAGTAGCAAGTAATCCAAATACCGTGTCAATTCAGCATAACAACTTAATACAGAGGAAAAGAGTTTTAAGATTAGCTCGGGTTCACAACTGATACATATTCTTATATGATTTAGAAGTAAAACAAATACTTTGTTAAATGTACTTTAGGCTCTCAAACACATAATTCCACAAAACCCATGACTTTCAACCTCTATCAGGAAATAAGTCAGAAGTTGTCTTGAGAGGCTTCTCAACAGGGTCTCTGTTTTGAAAGATGTGAAATAGAAAATTTGAGAATGACATCTTCCCTCCCACCCCCCCAAATCTTTGTTTGATATTAGAAACAAGGAAGTTGCTGTAATTTTCAGGTATCAGGATGTATTTCACTGATACCAACAACAATGTTCTGAATAAGTATAAGGAGAGAGGAGAAAAAATTAGTTCAAACAATAAACCCATGAAATTCCCTTGGCAGAATGAGAATACTTTTCCAGATACTGAGATACAGCAAAGCCCTGAGAAAATGGCAAAGTATATATCAGTTTGTAAACATCTGCATCAAGGAGGTATGTTCAACTTCTTAATTAAGGAAGGCTAAAATAACTTATAATACCATGTTTTTTAAGTATGAGTATATAATTCTTAAGTGGAGTGTAATACAACCATAGGAGTATTACTGCTCCTTTTGACGGAAAATTGGGGAAATGGGGGAAGCTTTACAAGAACTTTATATGAATGAGAAGACTAGTAATCATGTAGAAAATTGTCTCTCACTTAGGATTTTAAGTGAGGTATTTTTAGATAAAAATATTTTATGTCTGCATTAATTCCTGAACAGGCAGCACAAACAGCACAAAGCAGTCAGAGCTAGCTGAAAACTACCATGACTAGTTTGTACAAAAACCACCATTCTCTACAGTGTGAGCTAGGATTACTCCTTTCTTAGAAAAGGTAAGGGTGAAAGATGCTTATCCTCAGACCAACTGCACTGAGATTGAAACTGAGACCATGGCTTAATTTTCCTAGTGATGCTAGCAATGCAAACATTGTCAAAGACAAAAGTCTGTTGAAAGCAGTCTTTTTTATATATAATAGTTTAATCATATACAGCATGAAGCATGATGGGATAAAGAAAAGTTACTACTTCCACTTTGCAGGTGGAGTGGCAATGGAAACAGAAACAAGAGTTGGAACCTTATATTAACAGAAGGGTTATCATTTGCACCTTGCTTTATCTGCTTCAGCCACCAAAAGACTTTTAAAACAAAGCCTTCACACAAATCACCAGTGTCTGGGAGAAAAGTCCTAGAACATTCAACCGGGCTTTCTGATGTGACAGCTCAGCTCCCTCTCTTCTCCTTAAGTGGCTGGATACAGAAAAACGATAGCTTGATTTGTCCAGATTTACTGTTGTGCAGTAATCTTGTCATTTATACTGAAATGGAGGTAGGGCAATAGAAGTTATCTGCCTTCTTATTAAGCATATTCCAGAGTGAGAGGAATTCAGTGTAAAATGTGCGCTAAAGCAGAAGGAAAGACATGCAGAGTTTTAGAGATGGGATTGTTCATTTTTTCTGAGGTTTGTTTTTTGGGTTTTGGTGATTTTTCATTATAGGAAAAGAAAGCAACAATTTGTTATCCATTTTGTCACCATCCTCTCATATGAATCCTGATAAATCAAGTAGTAAGCACTACGCAACTGTCAAAAGGTCCCAATATTCAAGATTAAATCCACATTTTTATAACATGCTCAAGTATTTTCCACTTTGTGCCTGGAAGATACGCCGATATCTCACAGATAGGGTGTTTCTAAGGAGAGCTTTTAACAGGAACTTTTAACAGAGTTAGACTCCAGAAAGACCGATAATTAAGACTGACATCAATGAAGGTGTCAGTCAAGTATGGAAAAGGAATTATTTTAAAGCACAATAAAGATCTAATAACATCAATGAAGGTAGCATTCATGGATATTTCAGGCTTGTTTCTCCTCCCATGTAAGTCAACAGGAGTTTACTATGAAGGTAACAGCAGAGTAGCGTAATAAAATATTTCATCAGATTGTAGGAAATACTATTTCTTATTTTCCATCTGTGATCTGTAAGTACCCAAAATTGACCTGCATGTAATGGTAACAGTGTAATTATAATTAAGCGTCATCCTTCCTGTTAAAATAAAGACAAATGAAAGTCAACACATAAAGAAACTACTTATGATATTTTTAAAAACATATGAGAACATATTCCAACCTTTGTCTCAAGCAGAAAAAAGATTTCAGGTACACTTTCAGGTGTAGTGGAAAAAAATGTGTATTGACAACAAGTGACTCCCTTCTGCATTCTCTATGGCAGTTTCTAACAGGTATTGGAGGTGGGAGAGTGGTGGTGATGGTGTTTACCCCTCAAAAGCAAGGAGGGCAGTTTATTCAATATGCTTGAATAAACTCTCCTCAGAGAGAGTTTTCTCATCACCAGAAAGCCAGCAGCTGTTGAATGTCACTGCCCTTGTCCCCATGAAGAGTATTTCAACAGCATTTTTTCCCATTCCTAGTAGCCATCCAATGTTAGTTCAATCATGCACTTCTGCTATTGCATACTTACTTCCAAATAGCTGAAGCAGCTTTCCAAACTCACAAAATCCCCCAGACTTTTAATACATGAGGGAAGAGACAAGGTTTAAACCTCCTATAAGAAGAAGTCTTTATGAGCTTCTTCAATTCCAGCATTCTAGCTACCAGCTATCCAGAATTTTTTATTTTCTAATGATCAACAAGCTAATCTGTAATTAGTCTTGAGTTGAGCTAGCACAGTCTTGAAAATCTGCAAGTGTCTGTAAAGTTCTGTGCAGCTCAGCAAATTTTATAAAGTTTTTTGGAGGCTGCTATAAAGTATATCTGACAACATTCTTTTATAAATCATTCCTGCACAACAGAGCTCCAACAGCAAATGCTTTGATCTGACCTGGTAACATTTCATTCCTAGGAGCTTGTAAATAAAAATAAAAACCCCAATTTGCTCTTTTCTTAATACCCATTAAATTTTATTTTAATGTTGAAATGTCATTCAGTAAAGGACAGCAAACTACTGTGAATAAATCACTGTGCATACACAGTGCAGCATCTCTGAGGGCAGAAACCCTTGGCAAAAGCAAGACTAGCAAATTGCAGTGTCCAGCATCATGGTGTAATGAAAAAGATTGACCGATGACAAGCAACCAGATTCCCCCACTTACGTAAAGTGCCATAGTACAGCTTAGTCAGCAATTCAGTAATTGGTTATACCCTGGGGAAGAACTTCTGCTCTACAGCTTCTCTGTGCTGCGCTAGTGACACAGAGAGGCCACAAAGCTGATATAATTGACTACCATGGAGGGAAACTAAAGGCAAGAAAAAGTGTCAGTTTGAACTTGTTCATAAGGGAATCATATCATGCAATATTTGATAATTAAATGTACTGCTGTGATCTAGATGATCCAACAGCCACCAGGACAACCAGAGATCAACAAAGGTGACAAAATATTTTAAGTGCAGGTAAAATGTCAGAAGACATTACTACCAATAGGACTGTCAGGTATTGTGTTAATATCTTCAATATCTCAATACTTCCTCCATTTATTTATTCAAAGAGTTTTTTAAACTGCCATGCTTGAAAACTCCAGCTGGGTTTGAAAACCAGGTATTGTTCTTTCTGAATCACTGGAGGATACAAAGGATCAAGAGTATGCTATTGACTTAGTACTTATAATAATAATGTTGCTCCTTATGCCACCTAGATACCAGTTCAATCTATCACTGCTACATTCCTTCTTCAGGGTTAACAAGAATAAAAAGTGGTAATATATATGTTTTTGTCTTTAAAAAGAATAATAGTTATAATTTTGGAGAAGTAAAAAAGTGCCATTTTAAAAATTGTATCATATTTTCTTTTCTCCCATAAGTGCCATGGAAAACAGGCCTGGGAGAGGAAGGGAGAAGTTTTACATGAGAAGAAGTGAGGTAAAATTCCCTGCAGTTTCCTTCAAGTTGCCAATCTGATTTGTTACTTCATCAGTACTCGGTTTCTATTAGTTTTTGGAACAGACTCCTGAGGGAAACTGTGAAAGTCACATTTCTTCATCTTTAAATACTTTTCTGGAGAAAGCACTTGAGATTATATCCTTGTTCTGCCAAAGTAGCTAAATAGGCCTAATCAAATGTAAAGATTTTTTTGGGGATATTGATTTTCAGCACATTTAAATAGATAAATTTGCAGCCTTAAAATAAAGAGTAAATTCTAGAAATTGCTAAATGCTATTATCAATATCTCTGTGACAGATAGGCGTGGTGTTACTACTTCCCAATAATTCAGATTATCAAACTTCCAGTCTGATTATCATCCAGTACTCTTCAATGGAAAGGAGCTGACTACAGGAACCAACAAGAGGCCATCTTTAAATTATTCATCATACTGTTCATCAGCTGTTCTAAATCCCCTAGGTGACTTTGAACCCAAGATCAGCAACCATATTTTCACCTTCAGTGACAGAAGCAAGTGCTGCCTGTTTGAAGTAGACAGAGTTTCATTCATGGATTAAATTCATACAGTTGAAGGTCAAAAGAGCTGGTAAGGTGGTCTCCTGATTATCACCCTTTTTTCCCCTATACAAGGTCAAATTATTTGATTTATTTTTTAAAAAATAATCAACCTAGCCTGAAATGTGCTCAGAAAATGAATTATTCTTCTCCTTTTCCATGAAAACAAACTAATCTCACCAGCATCAAATAAACCAGCTTTGAATAGTTACAACCCAGTATCAGACTGGGCTCATAGAGGAGTTAGCCAAAGGCCAGTTACAAGCTGATCTAGCTAAAGCCAGTGTATTCTGGACCTAGGACAATCTGGATTTAGGCCAAGACCTAGGATGGAAAGAGCTTTACTGGATGATGAATTATCTCCTGCTGTCACCAGACAGTAGAAAGACATACATACTCATCCTCCTGGAATTACACACTGTAAGATAAGATAACAAGTGGCACTAAAAGGTAGCATGAATCCAGAGAAATATGTTCTCAGTTGCTTGTTATGCTGTGCATGCTTATTCTCTAACATTTCTGTGAACATAATAAAGACTATGTTTTGCGAATTCTGTCCCTCTGCATCCCATGCAATCAAAACAGCTCTCTGCACATAAAGAGTACACCTCAATACAGTAGTTGGCTTTCAAGAAATTATTTAATTTTGTTTTAATGCCTGGAAACCATGCTCAGGATGATCAATTCTCCTATGCCAAGTGCTTTGCAAGTACAGAAAAATATCTTTCAGAGAGCTAATAAAGTGAGAGCAAGAATAGAGACAGAAGATGCACACAAATAGGAGTGCAAGGAAAGAATGAGATTGAAGCTAGCCACGGTAACAAAAGCCTAGCTCTGCAATGAGATGTATACCAAAGTGGGAGGACTTCAGGCTTAAGGCCAACTTATTCATTCAGCTAATAGAAGAGTCTTTTCATATCAGACATGTTATGAATACTATTGTTGAGAATTTTTTAACTGGGTTCAGGGTATCCATTCCAGCTTCTAAATATAGTTGAAAACACCCAGAATTCACTTAGGAAATGCTTTTACAAAATGCGTTGTATGGAAAGGTGTCAAAAACTTTTTGCATCTCAGAATTTTGTCTATATTGAACAAGAGTTTGATCTGGATTAGCAACTGGGTAAAAGTTCAACCAGCTGATTGCTCTGAAAATTTTACAGCATCCATGTGTCTGAAAAGGTTGCAGTGAGAACCATGGACAGCTGCACTTTATAGAACAGATCTAAACACAAGAACAAGGCCAATTAGTTTTAACATTTAAGGCTGTGCTAGCAGTGCAATAAAAGTTAATCAGAATTAGTGCTTGCATATGTTCTTACAAGCATCCCATTAATCAAGTGTAAAGCAAATGGAAAGTGGTATGTATGGCCAAATGTATCCATCTCTGGAAAGGTTTTCCTGCAGAGGCTCACATTTTGGAAGGGAACTCTCCACATCTTCAAATATTCCAGTATGTAATATGTGTGGTGGTGAAGGTGAAAACTGTATACAGTGGTATGCTCAAGCGCAGGACAGTTAGGCAGGAGGCAGTAGGACAGGGACAGAAGTTGTGTAAGATTTTAAAAGTAACCTTATTGACCTAAGCTGAAGTGCTTTATTCTTACCCTTAGTAAAATGATAAAAACATTTTTCTGTCTGATGTTTTCTTCATACACTGAGGCACATACAATCTCACTGCTAGGCTGGTACAAATGGAAAACAACCCATAAGGTCCCATTAACTCTCACCCATTTCTCTGAGAGTTTGAAGCTCTGAGTATCCAGTGCTCAGCATGTTCCAAATGTAGGTTCTTGCTGCAGTGACAGCCAACAAGGTTACTCATAAGGATAAGGTGGAACATACAGATAAACATTTATAGACTCAAGTTTTTGGCCTCTGTCCTGGAGCATATGCTCTCAATTTAGTACTTGCAGTTTTAAATATTGTCCTCTGAGAAGCTCCTCGTACTGCTGTTCAAAACAGTTCATCAACTTGCCATTCCCTAGCTAGCTTCATTGATGCTTTGTTACCTCATTTTTCTCTTAGACAAGAATGCATATCTGTCTATCGAGAAGCTGTCTCAAAAGAAGTGAATAAATGCCCTTTTCAGTGCTAAACCTTAAACTTTTAACACGGTTAAAACAATTTCTGTGGACATCATTGACTTTCATGTGGTGAACAGATAGTGAAATAGAATGAAAGTAGAAAGTTAATAAATGCGTATTTCTTAAGCCATTTTGAATGCATGCACATACATTACAAAATAAAATTGGGCAGCCTTTTCACCGCATATTTAGACAACGGCTAACATGTCAGGCTTCTAGCTCCTAACTGGGGTTTCTCAGCTCTAAGCTAAGGTTTCTCTTCTCTAAGCTAACTTAACATTAATTTAATTTCCTCTCTTCACCTAGACAACTTATCCATACAGGTTAATACATACTTTTGAGCATCCACAATCTCATTTCTCTGGCCAGGGCTGGATCCTGCTGCAACGCGGAACATCTCACTCCAGAGGAACTCAGCAGGTGACTGGAGCTGCCATGTCCACGGCAGCAAGGTGCCAGTTTGACCTGAAATTAGGTCATTTGCTCCAGGGAGCTGTCAGAAGTTGCTGGATTGGCCAGAGAGGAAGAATTGTGCTTCATTTTACTGGCAATAAATGATCTACTACCATGTCAAGACTGCAGGTTCTGCTCCCCCATACCTCTATGAACACCACCAGGGCCAAGAAAAACCTTAAACTGGCCTTTCTAGCAGTAACTCAATGCTGAAAGATAAAATAATGGTTTCTGCTTTGAAATCTTGCAAAATATCTCATACTCTTCACTTAGACTGTAGATGGTTTTCTAAACTGTCAATGCTAAAGTACTAAATCCTACAGTACTAAAGCAATGTAAAGCCCTAAAATACTTTAGACACATGAAGTCCCTGACTGAAGCCCATACTTTCCTCTGAAACAGAGCACTTTGATATTAAATTTAAAACTCCTGACCTATTTAGCTGTTTTATAAAGAAAGAATTTGTGTCCTTAGGAAAAGTAACATTATAACTCATATCAGTTCTTCCAGTGGCCTTCTTCAACCTCAGGATCTGTTCTAATCTTTTTCATTTTTAGTTCTACCTGCAAGCTGTCACCCAAACCTCAACCTCTGTCAAACCTTGGGTCATTCATTCCACTGCATGTGCTAGAGCAGCGAAGATGGAAAATAGTTATGCATGATTGTGATGCAGATAATGATTGAATGTATGTAAGTCAATAATATTCTATTCAGGGAAAAAAAATGGTGCAATTGCAATTAAGAAAAGGAGATACAGAGAGAAAGAGAAACAATGTCATGAATACGGTTCCTCACAGACATTTATTTTTTCACTCCTGTGAAACACAATTCCTAACACCAGTGACCTTGCACAAAAATTTTTTGTAACAAACCAAGGCATGGAGAATAAAAGTGTGAGTCCTATTATAAAATTATTTAACGACTCATACTGTGTGATATTTCTGCAATTCCTTGTCCTACCAAACAAGGACTGCTAAATCATTATTATGGTCTTTGCAACTAATGAAAATAAACACACATGAAATACTCAATATTTCATTAAGTAGTACTCAATAAACACAGAGGAAGAACATGATAAGTACTCTGTCCAGTTCTGGGGCCCCCAACATAAGAAGGACATGGAGGTGTTGGAGCAGCTCCAGAGGAGGGCTGTGAAGCTGATAAGAGGGCTGGAACACCTCCCCTGTGAGTATTGGCTGAGAGAGTTGGGGTTGTTCAGCCTGGAGAAGAGAAGGCTCCCGGGGAAACTTATTGCAGCCTTCCACTTCCTGAAGGGCTCCTATAGGAAAGCTGGGTAAGGACTTTTTACAAGAGCAGGCAGTGATAGAACGAGGGGGAATGGTTTTAAACTGGAAGAGGGTAGATTTAGACTAGATATTAGGAAGAAATTCTTTACTGTGAGGATGGTGGAACACTGGAACAGGTTGCCCAGGGAAGCTGTGGATGTCCCCTCCCTAGAAGTGTTCAAGGCCAGGTTGGACAGGGCTTTGGGAAACCTGGTCTGGTGGGAGGTGTCCCTGCCCATGGTAGGGGGGTTGAACAGGATGATATTTAAGGTCCTTTCCAACCCAGACCATTCTATGATTCCATGAACATATGTTAAAAGTGTCTTCGTGTTTATGTAATCAAAGATGCAGCCTTATGATTGGCTTGGATTTTGAGAATTTCACACTGCTAATGCCAAAAAATAATTTTCCCTGGAAAGGTTTTGCCATTCAGCCAGTAGTACCTACCCTAGCACACTGTGTTTGAAAGCAAATGTAGTAGATCCATGCAAATAGAAGCAAGGACAATCAGGGATAATTTAGAAGAGTCATCGAAGCTTATTTATGTAGCTTATTGGGACCTCTCTATTCGAGATAGGTGAGTGATGCATATTCACCAGGTACAGAAAACCAATAGGTTAAAACCAACAGTTTAAGTCATTCAGAAGCTAGCAGTGTTCTCTGATTCTGTAAATAGCTACAAAAAGGCATGTAATTTCCTCTATTTTTTTAAATCAAGTACAGGAATTAAGTTTTATGACTTTGCAGAAATGTTTCGGCTAATGGTATCTCCTAGGGAAGATTCTTCTAACTTTGTTATTTAAATACAAAGATACTATCGCAAAGAATCATTAGCATTCTTGCTAAATTTAAAAAAAAAACAACCCAAACAACTAAACAATCCACAACCAAATAGCAGAGTAAATTAGAGCCTTGCTGCTCTGCAGGGGAAAGCCAAAATGTTACAGTTTCCTTTGTGTGCTGCATTTCCACTACAATCAAATGTGAAGTTACTGTTCTCAGTTTTACCATTAGAATATTCAGCAGTGAGTAGATGGGGAAAATGAACTGTGCAATGAGAGAAAATAAAAGTTTAACTGCATGCTATTTACAAAAAGCATATTAAAAACAAAAATAAAGATAGCTAGCAATGAAAGAGCATGGGGAAGCTACAGAATTTACCCCTAGTCCAGTACACCTTCATTTTTTCTGTTAGTACATCTACATATGTACATATTTTAGAAGTGCTTTTTTCACACTGAAAAAGTATGAATTAGTACAAATCATGTGAAGATGTCTTCCACAGTATTCATTGCCCAGGAGGGTTGCTAATAGCTAATTAAAAAAATTAAAATTTACATGGTACTAAAAACTAAACTGCAATGGGAACTATCATACTGAATTTTTATTAGCTTGTAAGCTTACTAGATCAAAATGTCATATTAATATATCTGAAGCTGGTAGGAGAACATATTTGAATTTATGTTTAGCTTTTCATAAACTATTTGGGGATTTGAACAATATGAGTAGATTTGAAAGAATGTAGGTAAAAAGGAAATGGTTATCTAGTAAATATAGATCTAATGGAAGAACTACTTAGAAAGAATATATAACATAAAAGGAATACTTTTATGCCATTAGCACCAGCATGTGGAGAGTGCCAGAAGCTAGACATGCTTTATGGCAAAAAATAGAGAAGTAGAATTTTCTTCCACATTGAAGCTATTTAAATGGCAACATACATGCACATTCACTCACTTTACTCATAATTAAGAATGTTTTTTGCACTCTTCAAAAAAAGCAAAATTGACCTCTTTTGATGCTATTCTTGATTTTCAGGTGTATAATTCCTTCACTTTTTTTCTCTGACAGAAACAACTTTATGGCATTTTTTGTACGACTGTTCTGCCTACATGAGGAGTTGAACTAATGATGGATATTTTGCCACCAGGAGACAATTTTGTAAGTGCAGATTTCCCCAGTGTACTTGCTATGAACTTAAATAATTTCAATGTGGATGGTATTAACTATAGCATGAAATAAAAGTCTAGATGGGATGTGAGTTATGGATTAAAAAGATATTCAGGGTGAAGTATCCTGAGAAGAAATTAGTTTTTAATAACATCATCTGACTAGTGAGTACAATGAATCTGTCAACATATCTGGGAGCTGGCTGACTTGCTTAGTGAACCAAAATAAGTTTTCCAGGTAGTCTTTGCCTAGTTAGAGAACACTGAAGAACTCTAATTTGAAAAGATGGGAGCAGGCATACTTCATGGCAAGGAATTAAAGGTTGTAGTTCCTTGGTACAGCAAAGTTTATTTAAAAAACATTTTGACACAATGTTAGTTTTTGAAATAACTGAACTCTCAATAGAAATGGTGAATATCCAACTACAGCTAGTTCTATAAAACACATCTCCTTTTCTATTCCTACAGCATCACCTGTATCTCACCTGGGTTGAAAATTCCTGAATTTTTATTCTTTATTTTTTCCAGGTGGTAAGAAAGCTCAAAGCTCAAACTTTCACCATTTTCTGATTTCAGTATCCAATTACATCCAAATCTCTGTAATATGTGCATAAACAAACAAAAAAATTATCAGAGTTTGCTGGGTTAGGGGTCTTTGCAATCGTCCTAATTATAATTATTTTTCTTTAGTTTGTCCAAATTTGATTCAGTGTCCTCATAAGGCATCATCTCATGATGTAGATGTAACACGGATGGTTTCATTCTGAGCTAGCCTTATTCCTGGAAAAGCAAACACCACCACTATGTTCTGGGACAAAGCATGGACAGAGAGACCTCTGAAAAAAATTATTCTGCCCAGATTAAAAAAAAAAAGCTCTGACCTCTTCTGCATCCGCATAAAAGAATATATTGGGGTCAGGAAAAATGTAGACATTTATGGAAAAGGAAACATGTCAGTAAGCTCATAGATGGGATAGCTGTGATATACCAGCTCTAAAGTCCTGAGGTGGCAGTGGCAAAAGGAATTGCCTTCACCTTCTGCTGTGAACATTTATATACTAAGTCTGCTTTCTAGGTCTTCATATAGAAGTTAAGTGAATCAAAATACTTGGAGCAAATCCAAGTTAAGCACTTAAGTACTATGCAAGCTTTAGGGATAACCTTACACTGGTCACGTCACTAATGAATATCTGATATTCAGACACAGGATTAAAGCTGTCTTTTACTAGAAATTATAAGAGTAATGGGGGAAGGGTATTTGGATTATATCCTAAATAATGACTATTATTATGACCAACAGCATTTTGCAGTTGGTCATTATGGGAAGAAAAGGAAAATCAACAAATCAGTCCTTGTTCAACATTGATCTCATGGGTATTAACTTACATAATTGGCTGAAAACTGTCTATTTCTTTTTGTATTTAATTTCTTTTGCCCAGCGATAAAGCATTTCTTTGTTGCTATGTTACACTAACTACTTCATATAAGATCAGTTATGGATGAGTTAGCCTGTAATGCTCAGACACGTTCAGGTTGTTGGCTCCTTTTTGCTTCAGTAGAAGCTAAGAGTTGTGCTACCACAGCCTGATAGCAAAATATATAATTTCTGTCTGATCTGCACATTTTTTGACCAGCTTGAAGCTACAAATAGATTTTAAAATGAAATTATTTATTAATAAGTATTAAGTCATAAACAGTATTTGAAATTCTTTGGTAGGCTTCTATATATATTAGAACTGTAATATTAATTGTACTTCAGTTCCATGGGGTTTTCGGGGATCTGATCTTTACAGTATAAGCCAATTAGGCCAGTCAGAGTATTCTTCTGCTCTTCTGAGAGGGGTGAAATTAGAAAATATGTTGTTACAACTTTCTGAAAAAGGTGAAAGTCTGAAGAATTACTGTTTGAAGTCCTCCCAGTTAGTCTCTGTGGACAAGATATTTCTACATGATTAAGTTACACATGCAGTTTTAAAAATCCAATCTCAGTTCCTCTCTGAAAGTTTGTATTTTCTTTGTCAGTTCTTTACTAGGAACAAGCCCATTGCAAACATTGAAGATGAAGCCTCAGGACATTTCTGAGCTTTATAATACCTACTGCAATTTTTAACTTTTCAGCTATTTTAAACGCAGAACTGTTTTTGTGGGCACTTATGGTCTCTCAGGTATCAGGGAGACAAATTCTAGATTTTAAACCTTTGTTCAGTACCACTACATGGTCAACATCTAGGAATTTCCATAGAGATAATTTTAGGTTTTTGTGTTAGTTTTTGCTTTCCAGAATTAGTCAGAGGATAATACTGTTTGGCTTAGGACTTTTTATAATAATACACATAAAAAGTAGTTTTGTTTGCAGTTAGCTGAAACAAAACCAAACATCACAGGAATGCACACAAGCATGAAACTAATCACTACAGAATTTCCATTTTAAAGGTCAATTCATTTACTTTACTTCACTTACCATTTTATAATGGAGAAGGAATTTAATACATAGAGAAAGAATAATGAAATTATTCTAAACAGAAGAAATCAAGAGTTGAAGTCCATATGTCTAAAACAGTTTTTAGCATGCTGGTTTGTATCTTATATTAAGTATATTTCCATTCTAAAATACACTAGTTTAAAGAAGGCAGTTTGCAAAAAAATTAATCTAAAACAATACACTTTCACAAAATAATGGTAAGAGACCGTCTAATTGCTATTTTTCTTTTTAATAGTTTATAAAAAGGGCAGAGGAATTTTATTTCAAACATATATATTGGTAATTTCATTTAACTTTAAGTAATCAGTTTTCACTAAAACCAAGAAGACTTTCTGTCCAAAAGTTCTATCTAGTTTTCTATCCAAGTAGAAAGACATGAAACACTTCTTGGTAACACTTTTATCACACACCCCACCCTAGAAATTGAAGAACACTGATGAATCATTCCTCTGAAGAATCAGAATTCAACTAGTGTGCTATATTTATCAGAAAGGAAATTGAATTTTCTTTTAAAGAGGCACATTTTCAATTCACATTTCACCTTTTTGCTAGCTCTCCCTCAATTTTATTGTTTTGTTTGGGTGATTCAACTCACTAGCAATGAAGATGGCAGTTTTCACTGATTTTAAGGACAGCTGAGAGAATGTAGATAATCTTCTCCAAATTCCTGATTCACAGAAGTTCCATCATTTGTGTTCATTAATTAATACTCAGAGCTGAAGTTAAGCACACCTCTCAGAAAAGCTCCCCACTCTGATTTTAGAAGTACTATTTAAACAGTGTCTATCACATGCCCTGGTTACAAGTCCTAGTAAAGGGATGTTGGTTATCTGTCCCTTTCAAATTGACACATTAGTTCAATGTCAGCATTATGGCACAAATTGCTGTATCATTATGTTTAAGTTCACTTCCAGATACTTGGTATTATTACTCTTTGTTTTCTAGGCAGAATTATACTTTATCTGATTTGCAGCACTTAAGAGTTTAATAATATTACTCCTTAATCTTCTGTTTGATAAGCTAAATTAATGAAGATCCTTAAATCTCTACCTGTAAGGTATAGTTTCTATCTCTTCAACGATGCCTGGGTTCTTCTCCAAACTCAGTTTAGTTCCTCAAGATCCTTCTTGAAATATGGACACCCAAATTATAAAACATATTTCAGTAATGTTCACATCAGTAGCATAATAGTTACATCCTGAAGGACATCCCAGGTTTCTCATTGGAATTACAATTAGCTCTCACTATGATCATAGTACCTTATTTGTAGTAATTGCTCCCTGGGGTTGAGTGTCCTGTCTTATATGACTATTTGCACCTTGGCTTTAGATGTAAATCCAGGTACCTTGCATCTGTCCCCTATGGAAGCACGGAGTAGTTTACCATTTCTATGAATCGAGTCACCCATATTGCTTTCTACTGGTTATCTGTCATCATGATTTCACCTCCTGCACTATTAAATGTCATAGCTCAAAAGTTGATCTAGAGAGGTAGTATCATAAGCGATTCAGAAAGTTCATTTTTTTCAACTTGTTTTTAAATTCTAAGTTGCAATAAAACTGCTTATTGAGAAGTACAAATCTTCCTCACCCTTTGCAGTTTCACAGTTACTCAGTTTGATTGTGAACTGGTAAATTAGACTTAAATTGGTACAGTGTATGTTATCTAATTCACCCTTTAAAGTTTCTTTTGCTTCTTGATAGTATTGTTCCATACATCACTTTGAGATTAATTATATATTTAACTATTAACACCTGTTAAATCTTAGAGAGTTTGTATTTTAAAAGACAACTATAAATACCATGCCAATGTTCAGAAGTAGTGGTAATACATAATTTCTTTCTATTTTAAAACATCATATTATTGCAAACACATGTGATTAGATTACTCACTTTCAAAAAATTAATCAAAGTTATTTGTGTGTACTAAGCATGTACTTAATTACCCACTGCTTTCCTTTTTAAAATATCACATAGTTCTGACTGTTTCTGCTTCTCTAAATGTCCCATGAGGATCTTATCCACACACAGCACTAGCTGGTAGCCATGAGGTGTGCCCAGGTTTGAGAGGCCGTGCAGAAACAGTCACACACCCTTTGGATGCTCCTTTCTCAGAACTGCAGATCCCCTTTCACTAACTCCTGCCTCCTCTGATGCCAGTTGGTGCTGCTGAAGGCAGCAGTAGGAGCAGCTGCAGCAACAGGGGCAAGGCTGCCTGCCTTAAATCTGTACCTGGACTTAAATGCTTATTTTTTATCCTTACTGTGGGGTAGATGCGCACTGGGCTTTTTTTTGCCTGTTTTGTTTGCATGCATCTTTCCATAGATAACTGTTTCTGAATTCTAACAGAGAAAATAGTGAAAAGTAGAAGAAATTAATTTAAAATAGTCTATGGAATATGTTTTCCAGATAAAATTTTCTTTGAGATGTTTTCTGATGAGAACCCACATAAATGTTGTTAAAAGCCATGTTTCAGCTAGCATCCACCTTCTGTGGAAAGTATGCTGCCCAGTCCGTTACTTCAGATGACTTAACAAAACCAGCAGCTGGTTTAAATTGGTATTATCTCTGGAATGGGGCAGGTGAGTTCTAGTGATGAGCCATATTTTGCATGGGCTTACTTTGGACATCACAGAGAATCCCAATGCTGATAGTCCTCCAAACTCAGTGAAGTTTCCCTTGCTAGTTACATTGTATGTATAATAAATCTCAGAACAGTTTGGATCTCTAATGTATAAGTTTTTCAGCCAGGATTTAGTTTCTGCTCATTACAAATTTAAGCTAGATTCTGAAAACATCACCTTACTTACAATTTCAGACTTTTTTGTCCATTCATACTTGAATAATTTACATGATCTAAGCACAAGCTGCTATGATTTCTCTCAGACTGTTGCACAATTTTTAAAAAGGAACCTTAAATCTAGAATTTCATTTGTGATTTCTTCTGTGGGGAACAAAACTTTGGGACACAGTGCTGATAATCCCATGAAACTGGATAGAAACTGCACAGGTTCTCTGATTGTTATTTGACAATAATCTTATTTTTTTTACACCTGACCAGAGACAATTACAAATTCCTCCAGGTTACATGAGTAGAGGTAGTAGGGTATTTTCTTCTCTTTTATATGCCAATGCAGTCAGGTATTATGTAAATATCAAACCATGCAGCTGACTCAAATTCCATTCAACTGCTTTATCCATATCTCTATGGCTGTTACATTAAAGTGCATCTTCTGATCACTGTAAATAGCAAGCATTGTTTCTTGGGCTACAATTCCTTTTTTGGTTTGTATACTTTTCTAATGGAAAAAATAGCTATAAGATAAGATTTTGCTCAAGAGTGAAATTAAAGACATTATTGAATTTTTTGAAGTAAAATATCTACAAAAAAAGCTGAGTACTATCTTGGCCCTTTGTTAAAGATGAAAGATGTACCTAGCAGTGGGCATTCTTTCTATTTTCCAGCAAAGGAACTGTGCTTAAATTCATCTTCAGTTTTCTTCATATTATCTGAGACACTCCTGATAAATGTTAGGGTCAGGAAAAGAATTAGAGTTCATCTCTAAAATAGTTTTGAGGCTTGGAATGGACATCCCTTAATCTCTGAAGTGATCTATTCCTCTTCCTTATTCCTAGTAATACTTGTCATTCACAAGCCAAATAGCTCTTCTTCTTAAATGTGATATTGCAGAGTTCTGGCTAAGATTACATGTTCTAAGTGACTAAACAGGCCAGTGGAGACTCTCAGTGTACAAATCGTAGAATCATAGAGTGGTTTGGGTTGGAAGGGACCTTAAAGCTCATCCAGTCCAACCCCCTTGCCATGGGCAGAGGCACCTCCCACCAGACCAGGTTGCTCAGAGCCCCATCCAACCTGACCTTGAACACTGCCAGGGAGGGGGCATCCACGAGTTCCCTGGGCAACCAGTGCCAGTGTCTCACTATGCTCAGAATAAAAGTTGTGTTGTATCTGTTTGGAAAAATAATCTTAGAACCAGGACCTGAGAACTGAAGCCCCTTGAGTTACAGGTACCTTCAAAGTAAAGTGTTGTATTAAAAGATAAGGAAGTTAGGCATAGCAAATATGAAAAATGGAAACCTGTGAACATATTTTTCTTTTTATGTATATGTTAGGAAAGGTTGAGTGAAATATTAAAAATTCACTGTACTAAACTTATTCAGCTAATTAAAAAACTAAATCTTAGCAGATGTTATATTACTGGTAAAAATAAAAAAACGTAAATAAAAAAATTCAAACTAATGAGACATATTAAAGATGTGATATTAAGGCCAGCTTTTAAAATAAATTTTAAATCTATTTTTTTTAATATTGCATACAACAAAGATGTCCACTCTGAAGAGTCCAAATCACAGCACCATTAAAAAGCAAGAGTATCTCCTCTGAAGGGTCAATCCTGTAGTTATTAACATCTCTAGTGACTCAGCAGTGTATTTTCTAAACAGGAAAAAAGCTGGGTAGCTTGGGCAAAGACAGAAATGCTATCACTTGAAGCTCTATTGTTTGCATTATTTTTCATGCAGACTTCTGTTTTTTCACTGCATCTCAGGCAAAATATTTCACAAAAAAAACCTCTTCTGTTTCATCTCAGTTTAGGAAAGCCCTGGCTAGGTGTTAATTTTGGGAAACATTTGTAAGATGGAAGCCATGTAAAGCATGGTTTAAGCCATCAACTGCCAAAATGCTCAGCCCATGTGGTTCTCCTAGGGTAAACTTGTGACAGTTTTGTGTAAAGGTGACAGGACACACCTTCCTTGCACTGAACCAAAATTTAGCAAACCAGTACTGACACTGCTGTACTTTTAAGGCATCTCCCCTATACATATCACATAACTTTTTATGAACTTTCACAGTGTTTTTACCTTTTTGGAAGTAATACAGCAAAATACAACAAAAATGTTCTTTTTGATTTTCTATTTTGAAAGCGACACAGAATAAATAATTTTTAACAAAATAATCTATTTTCTTTTTCTAAAACAAGCTTGAACTGTCAACTGTCAAGTTGTGTAATGACTTTGCAGATTAAAATGAAGTTAGTTACATTTCAAGACATGTATTTCCATCTATTAAAAAAATTGCAATTACTTTTTGGCCAACCAAATAGAAGGAAAGTAATTCCAGTGGTGTGAAGGAAAGGTCCAAAAGCCAGGGGTATCCAGAGTCAGTTTAGGAGAGATGCATTTGAAGTAACAACTGTCAATAATCTCTTGGAAGTTAGGGCCATGTCTCAGTAGGTAGAAATAGAAGTACATTTATAAAATGATATGTGGATTGAATGTTACAATCTAAGTTGATAGGAATAGTTCAGGAGGCAAGAAATGGAGCAATGGAGGTAGAAGTGAAGAAGGTTCCTAGCCAACAGGAGACTGGGCTAAAAGAATGAAGAGAGAAATTCAGTTGAAAAAAGACAAAAAATCAATTTATATTTTGTTAAATACATGTGGGTAACTGACAATAGCATCTACAAAGCCTTGAAGAAATAAAAACAGTAAGAACAACATTTCACAGTTGCAAAGTATAATAAAGAAGCTCCTGACTAGCAAAGGCAAGGGCAAGATGACCTTCAATTTGACATATGGGAGCAAAGGTGTTAACATGCTTAATTAGTTCATTTCAGCATATTTCATTCCAAGTCATTCTAATTAAGATGGTGAAAAGGGAAGCTGAAACTGAGTTTCCCGAAAAATATTACTACTTCAGAAAGACTATTTATTTTAAAAGTATGCATAAGGAAATATTTGATTTCATTAGGGTTTTTTTGTAAATAAAATACCCTATTCTTCCTATGTATATTGAATTTTATCTAGTTCAATTGAATTGCGGAACATGCCTTCATGAATCCCAGTAATAGCACTGCTATTTTAAACACAAAGCCCTCTAAGGTATCCCACATGTAATAACAGATCTACCTATGATGACCACTGTTATATCCTATTTTCAGTTCACCATGAAGGACCACAGTGAAATGATTGTGCTTAACAATATTAAAAGTCCAACTCCAAAGTAAGGCTTAAAGCAGCCTCTAGTTTTACAATGCAAACCTGCACTGAAAACATTAGAGAACTACTATGGAAAATTCCAATGTTTGGCAGATCAAAAAAGCTTGATTGACACAGTGAAGTCAACACACACATGAAAAATTAGAAAATCTTTAGATTTTGACACAGATCAAGAATTAATGACATAAAACCTAGACAAAGGTATAAATGTCTTCTGTAGCTTATTAGACATAGAAATGCCTTCCCTTAGGCTCGTGCTTATGTGAAACATTTTTTAACAGCAATCACTTTAGAAAAAAGTGTTACAAATGCCTTACTTCTGGATATGAAGAAATACTACTTAATTGATAGAAAATTAAAGTTTCTCTGACTTGGCCATGCATTATTATTAGTTTTTGACTCATACTTTTCTTTTGAATTAGTTTTGTTTCAGTGTTCTTCCTGTCTTATTTGAGTCAGAAATTCTGCAAAGTAACCTTGTTGCTGTTGCACTCAATTTTTTAATAAGAGTGATTTAATTTTATCTCCAGGTGTCTTTAATAAATCCTTTTTTTTCCCCTTTTGTGTGGGTTACTTTAGTCTTAGACAGTCAAATAATGTATTTGATCTTTTGCAGAAGTCAACCGTGTGACATATCTTACCTCTCTATGTTTGCATGACCCAAATCCTTCATAATACTCTGTTTTCCTCAGGGTGTGTTAAACTTCCTTTTACAAGAAACTGGGATCTTCAACACACTTGCTCATATTAACCTGAGAAACTGCAACAAATGGAAAAGAAATTTAATGCACATGAAATTCATGTTCAGTCATCTTTGTTAAGAATTATTAATTAAATGTGGCAGCTTTATTCAACTATTGTAGATAAGGATGAACTCAAATCTTTGTTGGCTTCTGTATTTTGAGAAGCAATTTTTCTATTAAAGACTATGTATAATTTTGTAAGCTATTAAATGGCAGAGAAACATTTAATATTCAGCTAAGCTTTTTCTAGAGACAGCAGCTGTGTATTGCCAACCAGTAAATTTTACACTTTGCTATTCTCTACTTATAGTCATTAATGGTAATCCTAAAAATGAATACAAAACTAGTTGAAAGAGAATTGGAAAACCAGGACAATAACTCATAACTATTTTTTACTAAAGAGACTATTTCTTCCAGAAATACTCATGCATAAAATAGATCCCTAAGAGAAGCATAGTTGAAAAAGACTCTCCTTCCCTATTTGCTTAGAGGGAATGATGTAAGAAAAAATGAAATTGTGCAATTACTCTTCTCAGAAGTCTGTTAAAGCCACCAAATATCATTGAAGCTTTACCTGTACTTGTCATTGGTTTTTTAAAAAATTAAATAAAAATAGATCAGTGACTGTGTGTTGGTGTAGCTTTATCAATTATGAATGACGATACAAGTTTCCATTTTTAAACAAGATTGGAGTACCATTAAAATATCCACTTTGGTGGTGTTCTTCATGGGACCAGTTTCCCTGTGTTTAAAACTTTAAAATTAAATTCCACAAAGCTATGAAAGAAGGTTATGCTACCTAAAGTGTAAGCTTGACTCACCATGGATTACATAAATAAATGTAATGAAAGCAATTTCAGTGTCTGCTAAGGTGTTAGGCTATAAGCTTAATTATGACAGGTGCTAATCCACAGAGATAATGAAGGTATCTATTTTTATTGATTCTTCTTTCAAGCAGCAAGCTGTCAGCTAGTGATCACTGTGTACCCTTTGCAGAGTATTAAAGAAAGTAAGCTACTACTCCAGCCCTAAGACTGGTACAAGTCTTAGGCGCTATCTCTTCATACCTCTAGTGGTGGATAGATCCACGATCTCTTCCATCAGTTAAATCTCACCATTCATGAAAGTATTCACACACCCAGAATGAAGAAAACCCTGTGAGGGTTCTTTTGCACAGGTAGGAAGTCTCCAAATGTGGCAGGCAGTCATGAGCTACAGGATGAGGTCTTGAACTGCAGCCTGAGGAAGGAGCACTGCTTAGCTTCACTCTAGAGCTCTAAAGTACCCAGAGACTGACTTACAGAGAATACAGTGAGGCACATCATTACATGTAATGTTTTCATGGAATGATAGTCATTCTCACAACAGTTCAAGTTTCTCACATTTAATGGTTACATGACATTTTCTACTTCTGTTTTCTAAGAAATACTTTTCTTTACTATTGCAATTGTAAAAAACAGATGAAATACATTACTACAGAGTATTTGGATGGCCTTAAAAAAATAATTTTGAAGCAAAAAATTAAAAACACCATTTAGAGTTTAATATTTGGGAGCTTAAATTTTCACTTTTGAATATCTGTATTTGGCCAGCACACATCCCAGAACTGGACTGGGCTCCTGGAAGGGCACAGCGCAAACACCTTTGGACAGTTGGCCTTCTTGGCATAGAAATCCTAATGGATTTACTCTAGTTCACAAAAAGCCATAAAGGAAGGCTCCAGTCATCCTTGTCTGGAAAGACATTGTTTCATCCTGGAGGACAATAGTTCAGCCTTAACTATCTTCGCCACTTCTTGGGTGGACAGAGGCCATCAATCCTTGGGAAACACTTCTACAATTCATCAGCGTTTGTGACCATTCCCACTTCCATCTCAAATGCAAGGCATGCTTTTTCTGCCGAGATTTCTCAAACATTATAGGCTACATATTAGAAGGAAAAAAAAATCCCCTACTACAGCACCCTGTTGTCCACACAGGTTCTTTTTTCCCCTGAAAAGCAGATGAAGGAGACGATGAGACACATGTGACATCTTACTGCACAGCTTAATACGCTACTGACAGCCGCTTGGATGCGACGGTGACAAGGGTGGCAAAAGAGACTATGTAGAGATTAGCCAGGGATTTGGGAGAAAGGAAGCCAAGCGGCAATCAAACTGGCTGAAGAAAATACAGGGAGCACAGAGAGGATTGTACAAGAAGCACCTGCCTGTCAAAATGCTCTGAGTATATATTTATCTTCCTTTATTTTCATGAGTCAGACAGTGCTGGTAGCTGTAAATTCAAGCACCCTCAGAATCCTTGGATATCAGCTTGGCCCTGTGATCCAATAGCAGTAATTATCTGCCATTATACAAGAGTACCTGAAAGCTACTTTTGTATCGCTAGAACAATTTATGCTGTAAGAGGAAAACAAAATTGTAACTACTAGTTGAAATTGCTGGGTGAGATTTTTTTATGACTACCTCTGAGACAAAATAGTTCTTCTTCCCACCCCCCTTTCTTGCTTTTCTTTTATGGCAGATAGAACCAAAATTATCAGGAATCTTGATTGCAATCTGTAGGACTTTGTCTTCAATGATACATAAACAACAAACAATAAAAAGAGGATATATATTACCAGCTGTAATACAGTGCAGAACTTTATTTTAATAAGAAAATTTCAAGTTATTATCCTTTGACTTCTATTTAATTACATGAGAAAGTTAGTACTGAATGTTGCACCTTGAGAACACTGAGTTAGGATTTTCTTGTTTATAGCCTGAAAATTCTCTCTGGGTATTGTCTGTTATATGAAAGTCACAAAAGAATCACAAAAATAAATAAATGGAGCAGCAAAATATTTGAAAGAAGAGAGAGTAACTGAGAGTACAACAATGTATGAACAGCTGAGCCTTGGTCTCAAATCTTATTACTTACATCAGTTTTTACTTCACTAAAATTTTTCAACCAGTGGTCTTTATTTGGGAGGTGTTTTGGTTTATAGGATAGTAATTTTGATCCAGCTTCAGATAGACACCATTGTCTCTGTCAACACTGAATATACCTAAAAATCAGATGCACTCTCACCCTCTTACGTTGCAGGCCTCAATATGAGACTTCTACAAAAAAGCAATTGTAGAACCAAGACATGCTATGTCTACTGTAGCTTTACATTTAGATATGGATCTAGATACATATAAAGGTTTATGGAACACAAACATCTTTAATTAATAATTTAGCAGAGAACTCTATTCAATCAGAAGTTCAGAAAAAATTTGAAAACTGCCATGGAGATAATACTGTTCACAGATTTCTAATGAAATTTAGAAATCTATGTCAGTGAAGATGCCCCAGCAACTCTAATTCCTACAGTTGATATGAATAGAATAGAAAATGTCAAATCATCATAAACTTCTATAACAATATATATGAGACACTGTCAGAACCTCAGCTAACACCTCCCTCCCTAAAACAAAACCATAAACTGAAAATGCTAACTTACATGATGAATGTGCTCCTTGCTTTGGAAAAACCGAACAAAAAAAATCTCGAAGGCTCATTTAAAAAAAACCAAACACAACAAAAAAAAACAAACAAAAAACCTATAAAGGGCCTTTATAAAGATGGAAAGGCCTTCAAGAGGTCTTTTAGTTCACCCTTGATCCCTGAGAAAAGGTCAGTCATCCCTAATTCCCTTATTACCTACTCTCACAAACACTCTGTGATGAAGACCCTGCAGGCTTACTGGACAGTCTCTTTCACTGCCTCACTTAACAAGTGAAAAGTTTTCCTCACATTTAACATGGATCTTTCTAAGTGCAACTTAAAACCTATTACATCTGGTGTCTGCCCATTTTGAACATAAATAATAGATTATTCACTTTTCTTTGCTGCAGCTTTTTCATATTGGGAGCCTGTTCTTACATCCCCTTCAGATTTTTTGTTTTACTAAACAGCTGCAGATCTTTGTCTTATCTTATAAATAATGACTTCTAGATGTCTAAACAAACAAATGTTGCTTTTCTTAGTGCAGTCCCATTGGTCTACATCTCCCTGAGGTACTTCTTGAAGCATCAGGTGGGATGAGCTATCACCGATGAGAAATATTACCAAAGAAATATTCCACTGGTTTGGAAAGCATATTCCAGTACAATTATCTCCTGTGTACCCACATGGCATTAAAAGTTTAATTTGGCTTGTAATCCACAGTAATTCCTAGAGTTTCTCCTCAGACCAGCTACCTACCCCAGTTATGCATCTGTTCTTGAGAACCTGATCACTCCTACCTCTTTCATTAAGTTTGTTGGGATTTTTTAATGTCAAAGATTGGTGTCCAAAGCATCTGCAAATATAAATTTGAATTATAAAATGTGCTTTAACTTCTCAGATTTGGATTGTTGATAAACTTAATGCATTTCCTTTCATTCTCCACATTGTTAGTAAAAATAGAACATAAAAAAACCCACCTGTGACACATCTGCTGAATTTGACTAGATGCTTCCTTCCAGTTTGACAATGAACCAACTGGTATCTATTCTTCATGTAGTGTTATCCAATCAGTTCTTCACTGCAGATCTTTTTTCTTCACCTTCCCTATGAAAGTAGCACAGGAGACTTCGCTAAGAGCGTTACTAGAGCCAAGGTACAGAACAGAACACAAAGTCTGTTATAGATGGAAATCAAATTGCTTTGATCTGACTTGCTAATATGAATCCAGTTGGCTGCTATTCGTCTGTTTCTTATCTTCTAGATGCTTACAATTATTTGATACTTTTATTCATTCTAGTTGCTTTTTCATGGGATTGAAGTTTAGAGTCCTGACCTATAATTGAATAGATTCTCTACTAAAAACAAAACAAAAACCCAGAGTTTCTTCTGTGTATATGTATGTATTTAATATTCTGTACCATGCCTACTTTTCACCTTAATGGTTCTGAAAGTGCTCTGGGATCGTCTAGGATAAAGTTCATCAGGACCAACTCATGTGACAACAGCTGTCTTGCCATATTACCCTATAAACCATGTTTTTTCTGTGCTGTAGATGGAGGTCTACCCTCCATGCTTTTGTGATAGTCACACCTTGAAAGTGGTCCTCGTAGACCACAAAGGTTTTAAAATTTGATATTGTGCCTTTATGGAATACGTTTGTAAGATAACCCATCTAATTTTTCCTGGTTTTATAGTTGTTGAAAGATTTGTCTCCAAAACAACCGCCTCTGTTTGTGCAATGCAGTCACAGCATATGCAACACAGGCACTCATACCTCTAATGTCCTTAATCTGACAGTGAGCACAGGCCAGCCAGGCTGTAGTGCAAGTAAGTCAAGCCTGCCAGAAACCCCAGCTACCTATTCTGGCTACTGATTAGAGATGAAGGTTCTGCTGCTACATTTTATCTGCTAATTATTATCCTTGTTAGCTAAACTAAGCTTAGAGATATAGTAGATGTGCATGCCAATGTTTCAGTAACTCAACTGATTACATATATATACACATATATATACATATATCTCCAAACATCACAGTTGTATGTCCCTTAATAAAGTAACAGCAGTGATGAGGGAAGAATCAATAGAATTAAGCTGCTTTCTGTTTATGGTATTCTATTGGCAATAGATTGTTATTTCCTGTAATTCCTTCTTTATGCATCACTGTGATAAATTACTTTGTGGCAATGTTTTATTCTTTAATCGGAAAATTCAAGTTATTTGCATTAATTATCTATCAGACTTGTTGGATAGCTTAGATTAGTTATTTAATCACTATAATTCAATTTACTGGCTGTACTAATATGTAAATGCTTAGGACATAAATTTAATCCACTTTAGTAGATATTTAGACCAGCAAGAGATATAAACATATATGTACTCCCAATATATATAATAATTTTAATATATAACTCAAATTCATAGAAGCAAGATGTATGAAAACAAGCAAATCAGTTTTGCAAAATGATACAATATCTAAATAACTATAATCACTCACTATAAATTCATGAAATAAAAATTAAGCATACAACGTATTAGTACCATTTACTATTTTCTTCATTATTCCCTTAAAGTTAACTTTGTGAAGAACATTTTATTTATTGAAAAAATAAAGAAAATTATTTGGTGGTCAATGATACAGGTTCCAGCACTGAAACATTTTGGAAGACCTTTGTAGCCCACTTGCTAAGTCTTGAGCACAACCCAACATACAGGAGGAACATAAAGTGCAGTGAAATTATGAAGCCAAGGAGAAGAGTGGGGAGGGGATGACAGAACTGGAAGAGTATTTCAGGTTCAATTTAACACAATGATAAATTAGTGCTGGAGCATTCAACTGGAGTAGCATTTTCAGAAGCCATTAGTGACAGGTAGAGGACACCCTGAGAAACCATGTGAAGCAACACCTTCCCCATTTTCCCTTCAGGGCTTGGTGGGGCCCAGACCTTCACAGTAAGATAAGGAAAAGGAAAGGAAAATGACTTATTTTAAGAAGTATTAGGACAAACTTTGTGTGAAGGGAATTTAAAGCTGGAACAAAATATTATTTTCTGCTCCAGTCCTACACCCTGCAAATCATTCATTTCCCACATGAACAGAACTCACAATTGACTGAGCTTGGAAAATGCTTGTGGTGTTATTAATCTGATTTCTTCATTTTGTATCCATAGTGAAGCAATCTGCTTGATTGCCAAGAGACCTTTTTTGTTCAGTTGAATTGGGAGAGGGGTCAGAGAGGAGCAGAAGAAAAAGAGGTTTCAGTGAAAATAAAAACCATGCAAGAAAGAAATAATAATTCAGGTCAAGTTAAAATTTAGAAGACAAGTGTTTGTTTTTGTCTCAAGGTTACTTAACCTTTTTTCTTAACTCCCGCTCTTCTTCAGTTACTTATTTCAAAAAGAAAAGGCTGTTTCAACATGAGAAGATGAACTATTTATTTAAAAAAATGTCAAAAGTATTTCAATTTTTCAGAGATTAGAACATTTTAACTTTTTTGAATACTCTCTTTCCCACTTATTTTGGCAGAAGGTATTTGCCCACACAATCTCTTTAGAACTGTGTGTAATTGTGAATTTACTATTTGCTAAGGGAAAAAAGCAACAGCTAGCTGCTGCTATTGGAAAGCACAAGAATGCCTGGGTAATAATTTTTTGTTGCATTTGTGTGGCTTTAGGCTTTAGGTTTTAGATCTAGAGATTACTGGGGAGCTTCTATTTTTAAACCAAATTCCTTGAGTTACATAGAAATCTCTGTAGATCCTGAAGATTTAATGTTCACTTTAGAAAAGGAACCAAGAACCGCTTCAGAAAAGAACCAAGTTTATGTTCCTGATAAACAGTGTGCAAGAAAATACAGAAAGCTTCAGTTAGTGACATCTTCCCAGAATCCTGAAAGTTTAGGAACTTTAAAAAAAAATCCTTCTCCTATTAGGACATTATCAAAACATTTCAGGGGCCATTTTTTTTTTTTAACCACAGAAATAGACACAGAAGGGCCCTACATTTCAGAGCAGATAAATGGTTAGGGTTCACACATAGGATGTGGGAGACAGCCCTGTTTTTTCTCAATACCCTCCTCTGCATCCAGCAGTACAAAAAAAGCCATCAAAAGCCCCTGGATCCTTCTACAACTCAATGTGAGGACTGAAATTAGTCTAAATTAGTCTAATTAGGCTAAAGAGAATCCGTCTGTTCCTCCCTGTGTGTGAAATATTAATGTGACTGACAGTTTGGGTGATGCACAGAATGAGGGTAAATATATGACTACTGAAAGAGCATGAATACTTGGTTATATTAGTGATACTAAGGTGAAGGAAAACTACAGGTTTAGGACATGAAATAACCCAGCCTTCTACAATGTGAATTCAGTACCAGCCCAGTAGGAAGACCCCCACCTACTTCAATCTGAAACCTGTTTGCTTCAAGTGAGTGTGCTGTGTAGCTATGGCCATATTAAGCTGAATCATGGTTTGCAGTAATTTTCTCAGTAGGTCTTAAAGCAGGCTAATTTTTAATTAATACTTAAATTAATTAGTTCTCTTTTAAAATTAATTAGCTCTCACTCCATGCATTTTTATTTTTATTTTCTTCTCACAAAGCAAAAGCTGTACGAGGGTCAGGCTGTTTGTAGGTATCCCAACACGAAATTCCACATCTGGTCATAACACAATGTCTAAACCTTGTCCAATCAAGGGATATTATCTTCTTTATGTTAAGAAAAGTTAGTCTACTAGCTGGAAATTTACTGGAAGAGAAAAACTGTTCCCTCCAGAAACAAATTTTTCTGAACAAGTCCAGTTTGCCTCTTTGCTCACTGTGTCCTTTGGGGTGCTTACTGCTCTTCTAATAAAGATATCCACTTTGTCTGTCAGGTCTGGGGATACCTGCTGAGAAGGCTTGGTTTACTTTTTAATCCTATTTGTCAATGCTAGTGCCAAGATTAAATGTTTGTACAAACAGCTCTTCTTTGTGCTAATTAGAGACAGGATTTTGTTTGAACTAATTTTTCCTTTAAACTCTAAGGAAGTTGCACAGAGGTTTTGCTACAAACCAAGTCCTTGGGAACAAAAGCCTTTACCTGTTGCTGTAGTCCTGGAGAATTTAACAATTCTGTAAAAATTATGCCTTCCCTGTCCTAAAGAACCATTGCTGATGATCTGGCATGGGGTAAAAACACAACTCCTGTGAGAATCGAAACACTGAGTTAATTTGTGCCACTACACTCACTTCTGCTGTGACATGGAGCAGCAAAACACAGTGCCAGTATACTGTTAAGATATCCTCACCTTGCCTCCCTTAAATACATCCATTCTTGGACAGGCAAAGTAGCAATAATCAGTGCTTAAAGTGTTGAAGAATAATCATTAGAAATAGGACAGGCCACAGCAGGGGAAAATTTTTTTATTTCACTGCAATCTTATCACAGCTTCTCAAAGGCATCCAAACAACAATGCATCCGTTTTTTTATTCGGGTTTAATTTTATCTCCTAGCTTTTCCAGCTAGCAAAGTGGAAAAGCTGTTGCTGTGGACAGTTCAGTTCATACATACATCCAGGAAAATCAGATACAAAACCAACTTTAGGATACTGGTGAACTAACTACAAGTTCAAAGATAAACACAAAGATTATGACAAACTTCAGTGACATTATTTAGAAGAAATTTTAGTTAAAGTTCTGCCACAGATACTATGGAAAGACTGACTGAAATACCAAACCACCAAGTGCTGTTCATAGATGCAAATCAAAAGAAAGGAAGAAATTGACTTTTCCATACATTGTAATGAATTGGCCGATTTCCAGGATGCTGCTTTCAGCTCTAGAGTTGCCCATTCCTGAAACAGGAAAAAGGGGTCTAGCTGTTGGAAGCATGCAGAAGTGGTCATCTATGCTCAAGAAACTTCTTTGGATACAAGGCTTGAAGACATTTTAAGACACTCAGCATATTTTATCTCATTCAGCACATTTCTCTGAAGCAGCTATTATTTGAAATTGATACACAAAACAGTGAACTGTGTGGGGTCTTTGGTTTGATTACCACTGTAATTCCAGCATTACTATGGGACGCACAAAGAGCTGTAAGAACAATAAGCTCACACTATCCTAGGTTTACAAAATTCCTGATATGCAACAGATCCCTCCATCATTGCAGTAGTAACTAATTCCCTCATGAGATTGTACACAAGTAATTATCTGGAATCAAAATGAGATCACTCAGTTCAGATATACAGGCAGATGGAGAGCTCTGGAAAAAATGTAAGAGTCTGCTGGACACTGTACAAAATTGAAGAAGAAAGTATTTGGCAAAACTTAAAGTGGTCTAAAACTAATAAGACAATAGTTAACAGTGGGATAAAACAACAAAGTGAAAGGGAAGCATCAGAAACTCCTCTTGGGTGAATAACATCGAAGTATAGTGACAACGAGTGCTGGCTTAGCAGGGGTTCTCACCAAGCCAGAGTTAACAAGTAAGGTCGATTATGTAGGAGAAGGGCAAAAGGGACTATTAGGCATAGCAAACCATGCACCTGATCAACTCGGCTCACACTGGTGCAGGTCAAGGAACCTGCCATTCTGATTGCACCCCACATTTGACCAGCTTCTGTAGCCCAGGGGACTGGGGTGCTGTCCCTCACATGAATGCAGGGGCACTGTAAAAGGAATGGTGGAGGAACTGGGCCTGCCCTAGAACAGACACTACTTGATAGCAGGCTTGGTTTCCTCTTCTACTTCTCCCTGCTAAGGAAAATCAACAGATTAGTTGCAGTTCAATTGGGAACACTTGCCCATCAATCCAATTCACTTTTCTATTAACTCTCACCACAGACTCTGAACAGTACTTAGATGGCAGTAATTTAATCCTTGCTGATCAGAACTGGGAAATGAAGTGGTCACATAGACACAAAGTACTTGGAACAACAGGAGCTGGACCAGAGTTATAGGGTCAAACTGAATACGGCACCTCTGCAGTTAGGACATTGCATTCTCACTTACTACTACTGTATTTTATGACTATATGCCAGGCATCCTTGCAAGCTTCCTAGACTCCTGTGAGATTTTCCAGAAATTTGAACAGAAGTTTAATGATGGCACCTTGGCAGAGCATAGCTTTTTGCAGTATATCGTGATTCTAGTGGTAAATTATTCTGTGCAGTATGAGCAGTATAATTTTCCAGTCCTGAGTCTAATGTAGCAGTCCTTCTGGATATTACAGAAAAAAAATACATTCTCTTTGTTAAAGATGATTATATACTGCATGATATTCTGTCTCAAAAAAGTATAGACTTTTAAATAAAACCAAAGTACTTTAATGGCCAAGCTTAATTTACTTTCACAATTTTTACCAGGTATTTCTCTGCATCAAAATAAAGAACACCTGTTATGGGATTTTATCAAAAGTTGATATAGCATATACATTATTTAATAACACACAGCTGCTTAAAATGTAGCATCTACTGACCTTTATTTGAATTATTTCCCTTGAAATGGAATGGTTATTGCCAGAGTACAAACATGTAAATTGAATAATTCTAAATTAAAAAACATCTGTCTAAATCTTTGCAGGCAAAATTTACCACTTTATTCCAGAGTTAGTCTCACTTAAACTGGAGAGCAATAGAATTAATCTACAAGGAGTCCTTTTGGAACAACTATACAGAGACTAGAGAATCCTCTTTATGAGAAATGTCAAGACCCAGTATGTTTTAAGACCATGCTGCTACAGCACCTCTATCAAATCTTTGCAGAAAAGCTAAAACAAACCAAACCAAATCGACCCAAAAAACCTCACCAAAACAAAAACAAAAAAAATCCCTCCACCTTCCAAAGCATGAGATGGTGTGGATGAATGAAAAGCAATGACAAAAAAACCCAGATAAAATTGGATTTAAGGAGTTGAATTTTAAGATTTATTTCTTGCATCACGTTTTTTCAGAAAGAAATATTTGTATTGCTTACAGAGTGAAATGGTTTTTCACCATAATGTTATTATGCTCCAGCATAATAACAAGACACGACACGACACGACACGACACGACACATAACATGACATGACATGACATGACATGACATAACATAACATAACATAACATGCTTATTTGGATTGCTAATCCTTAGAACCATGCATAGTCCTTTTCACTCTGTACTGAAGAACAGCAAAAGAGCAGAAGTATTGTTTCAGCATTTATCTAGGCAAGTGTGATTAGTCACACAGAAGAGGAGGAGAAAAAAGTTCCTGAAAGATCTTACTGGAAACAAGGAGTGTGTCATGGAAGTAACACAGTTGCTTTACTCTGATCCCTGTATGTTCACAGCTAGAGGCACGATCTTTGGCATAATCTGGTAGAGCTTTTATGCCAAAGGAGGGAGGAAGAAGTTATGAGCACATTTGGATTTAATTATTTGTTTTTATCATTTCTTATGTAGATATTCAAGAATAAATTTTGATATTTCAGTAACTACCTTAAGGTTGTAAATTTGCAAATTTAGTATTCATCATTTGAAGACTGATACCAATTCACCTGCTCTGGACCATATCCCAAACTGATGAACATGGATGGTGTTGCCCATTCATAAAAGGTGATTTGGAGACAATCATTCTCTCCCATAGGACATGTCAGTGTGAGAAAAATGAGACAAAAAATGTTCCACCGTATTTTCTTCCCAGAAGTTTTCTTCACATTCATTCTAGTAGGGAAGCAGAATTTTAGACAAACTTGCTACATTTTGGATCTCATCACTTAGAGTTCCTGTTCTCGATAAAAAAAATCTTTCCAAATGAAGGAGAGAAAAGGCAGGGGACAAAGCAAGAAATTGGAGAAGAGTTTCTCCTTTTAAAGAGCTTGCTGAGATGTAAAGTTTCAGACAGCTACAGCCAGGAATGTTTTGGGAAAACCTGAAGCATCTGGGAGGAAAGCATTGTAAACCCAGCCAAAGGATTAGAGGAAAAAGCAGGTAGTCCTCTCTGATCACTCTGTTCTCTCAGTTCCTAATGAAATATGTCTTTCTTTCTTACCTCTTTAGTTTCGGAAAAAACAGCAGTGACAGTAGTGAGTAAATGAGACACTGCACCCAGGAACAATTCCTTTAAACTCGTACTGAAAAGGTCTAAATGCAATGTCAAAATCAAGGTGCAAGAATCTAATCGCAGTCCTAGAAATAACCTCAGGATAATGGCACACGTTACCACCAGCACAGAACTAAGATGAAATAACAGCTCTACTGTAGATCTACAATATTTTTTTGTAGATCTACAATTTTTTTTCCACTTTACTGGGGAAAGACAATTCCACTGCAGGATACTTATGTCTGTTTGAAATATCCTGCAATGTGAATCTATGGGCACAACCACGTGCAAAGAATTTAGCTGAATTCTTCAACTCACTCAATGGAAAATGAGTAAAATCTAATTTTCTAGTTTAGGAGAAGGCTAGCAAGCATCATCCAGATGTGTACATTTCACTTGCAGGTACAAGGCAGAAGGTAAGGAGACCTATAGTATCTGTAGCTCATACTGCTGGTACATGATATTACATGTAAGCTGAAAGATGTTTCTACTAAACTGTGTAAATTTGCAGAGATTAGTCTCCATCTTTGATTTTTATTTTTTACTATCCAATTGGCATACTAACTGATTTCACACATCTTTATAAATAGCATTTGTCTTCCTATTGCCATTCAAATATAATTCACACTAGGCAGAGAGATTACAGACCTTGATTTTATATGAAACGTCTTTGAGTCATAGTGAGCAAAATGACTCACTTCCATCATCACTGTTCAGTAAAATGATTCTGGGATATCAAAATTATCTGTTCTGTCTAGTCCACCCCATTGTATTTAATTATTTTCCTTAACAGTTTGACTTCTGATGAGTAATGATTTAAGGCAACATTTCAAGTTTGCCCCCACTGTTTTGCAGACCAATCTTTCACTATTACATCTCCCAGTCTTCCAGACAAGAAGATCTGCCATTTTTTTTCAGCCATTGTCAAAGGCAGTATTTTGCTTCAGGTAGCTTTTGCATTCTGATTCAGAGTCCAGTCAGTGACATCAATATGAGATCCCACTGGGAAAGAAAGCTGCTTACAACTCAGAAAATCTCACTGACAGACAGCAAGAAAGCTTATCTGGTTGATTTAAAGGAATATAAAATCTAGGAAGTGGTCTATGTGGTGCACATGACACAGGTCAACTTAGTTCTAGAGTCCCCAGTAGAAAAAAAGGCATGGACACGTTGTAGTGAGTCTAGCAAAGGGCTGTGAAGGTGACTAAGAGGTGGAAGTATTTGATATATGAGGACAGGCTGAGAGAGATGGGCCTGTTCAGCCAGGAGAAGAGAAGGCTCAGGGAGATCCTATCAATGTGTATAAATACGTGATGGGAAGGCTAAAGAAGATAGACCCAGTCTCTTCTCAGTCATGTCTGTTGACAGGACAAGAGTTAACAGAAACAAATTGAAATGCAGGAAGTGCTGTTAAACATAAGAAAAAAAACCCAACTTTTTTCAATTTTAAAGATAATTGAGCACCAGAACATGTTGCCTAGAGAAGCTATGGAGTCTGCCTCTGGAGATATTCAAAATCCAAGTGAAAACAGTCCTGAGCAACCTGCTTTTGATGACACTACTTTGAGCTGGGTTGTTGGACTAGATGGCCTTTGGAGATGCCTTTCAGACTCAACTATTCTGTGATTCTGGTAGGAGTTAACTTGCACCTGATAACAAACTGTCCTAAGAATGTGTACTGCTAAAGGAATAGATCTCTATAATCTCTCTCATAGACCTCTATTCCCTGAGTCAACAACACTTTTGCTTTAATAACATAATAGAGTTATACTTAACATGCTTCCCATGTCCTTGTTTGGCAACCATGTTTACACTAAAACAACTAGATGCTTAAATAGCCAAGGCGAAGTTCCTTAATCATCAGCCTGTATAAGGAGGAAACATTTGATTCTTTCTGCGCTATACTGGCAGGAAATAAGAGATGAAGAAAAAAATAAAGAGTGCGGGCAATTGTATGCCAGAGAGAGTGCAGGCTTCAACTTCATGGTAAATAAAGTCTATTAACAGGAAAACATATCATGGAATTTTGCATGAAACAATAGATCAGTTTAGTGCAATAATTTTATTAGTGATTTTAATCTTATGTTCATCAAAAACAGTAATCAATCTTCCAAATGGAAGAAAAAGAGATTGTGTTGATTTCTGATGCATTAAGACACAAATATCTTTTTCATTTTTAGGAAGCAAAGTAACATGAGAAGTATAATTTGTCTAGGAAGAACAGAAGAAACTTTCCATGCAGGCAAGAGGTACTACATTGAAAACTGACTGGAAAGTGATCTTTCTATAACCTCTATAAATCTACTATTTTTTCCTCATCCCACTCCAAAAATATCACTGACTCTGGTTTTTGCATTTTAGCTACAATGGCAGAATTAAAAAAAAACACCCAGAAACTAAAAAAGAAACCCCACAACAAAAACACAACAACAAACAAACAGATGCAGCTTGCTCGAGTTCTGACTTCACCCTCAAAGGGTGCTGACCTTACTTTCCTTGAAATCCTGACCAGAACAACAGCATCTGACTGAGCAGAGTCTGGGGCAACAGCAGATGTTTGCGCATCTCAAAAACTGTACCATTAAGCCAGACCTTGGAGAACGGGCCAATTTTCACTCATACATTAGACCTACAATTGATAGACTAGAACAAACTCCTTGTCCCCTTCCTCACTCATGAGCAGGGTCCCAGAAATGTCATATGCTCATTCTTCAGCTGGGTAATGCTGTTGACAATGCAAAGGAATCCTTGCTAAGCAGAAGAAGTTCGTTTTCATCTCTACAAGGCGCTTTCACTGCAATTCAGATAAAGTCACCCTCTGGCCCATTTCCTAGAGGTGAGGGAAGGAAAAAGCTGACCATGCAGGGAGGGCAAAAGAAAATACAGAAACTGCGAGCAAGGGATTTGCTTTTCAAAGTTAACGAACTGGCTAGTCCCAAAGATTTTATGCCCTCTTGCTGCTCCAAACTGTTCTTTGTGTTTCCATACTTGGTATCTTTGAAATAGATGTTTTTCTTTTAAAGAGGAAGCTGTTAATCAGTAAACAATGGTGTTTCTTTTGCTTTCCCATAATCTATTCTAAAATTACTTCCAATGTCCATGTTATCACTTTGTCGTAAATGCAAATTTATCTGTCAGTCCCTCCTTCCTAATGAATAAGTTGCATTACATATAGGAGGCAGAATGTGACTAAATAGTAATCCTAGAACATCTGATTTATTACAAATTCACACACTTCATTAACATAGAATATTTTGTACCCACAGTCTTTTCCTAGGCAACCTACCTGCTTTTCTGATACAAAAAGTGAGAGAATGGTGTCCTTGTTTATTATTAAAATGCAGTAGTTTTTAAACCTGCCGTGGCATGGTTGTTGTTTATAAGCAAGCACATAAAGAATGATCCAGTTTGTCAAAGTGCAGCTGGGGTAGAATATTCTCTTTCATATATTTTACAACAAAATATCCAAAGAAGTCATACTGATGATGCAGAGAATGTGCAGTTTGGTTTACATCAAAGGAATTTATGAAAGTTAATGCATATCAAAAATAAAAAGGCATCTGAGTCACTGCACAAAAGCTATTTTTGAACTTATATAATCAAATATACTTACATATGATATAGAGAGACAGTGCCAGCTATAGCATGCATATCCCTCTACTGTAATTAATCTTTGCAAACACTTTCAGTCATTTTAGATCTACATTTACTTCTGCCTCACACAGTCGTGGTGTTATCTCTGTTTTCACCATCTGTCACAGACATTGGAAAAAAGGACTTAAACCAAAGATCATAAAAACAATTTTTTAAAGCATTCTGGTTTTCATATCGAACAGTTTCTATAGGCCTGCACATATAAATAAGACAAAAAGCACTGTGTTACTGAATGAGAATGGAAAGGTATCAGCAAAGAAGCTCCTGCTTTCACAAGGCCTTTGCTTAATATACATAGGTCTTGCATCTTTCACATCATGATTCACATCCTACATTTCATGCTCCTCTCTGTTTGTAAATAAAAGATCCAATAGAAATAGCAGGGGAGGAAGAAATCTTCTGGCAGATCAGCAGTTGCCAGGGTGTCTTTTAATGCTTCAGCAGTCATTAGGACTCGTACCCAAGAGCTATGCCATTAATGAGAAGTCTAATGACTTCCATTCCTTTTCTTAAAGGATTCAGCATCTCACCAGTATTTATGAGGAAGCCTGCTGTAGCTACAGGAACATTATGTTCTTCGCTATATTTCAAGTTGAGAGATGCTGAAAAGGAAGTGTTAGTTTTTTCTACTTTTCTTGTTCTCTTTTGTTGGTTTCTTTTGCTTTTTTTAAAACAGTCTTCCATTCCCTCCCTCCTTCATAAATAAATGTGCCACATTTCTTGCAGCCTGAAGCTAGAGAAACATCTTCAGGCTTGTAGCCAGATCTATTTTCCTCCAAATATCTACCAAATCACCAGAAGTTCTTTTTAACTGAATGAACTGAACCTTCAGACAACAACTGTTCCAGTCCCTCCTGTGGATTTTCTATCTGCGTAGAGTAAATAATTCAAAGCTTGGAGTTCTATACACTTATTCATTTAGCTTGCTTTATTTTTCAAAGCATTCAATGGACTTAAGATTTTTATAAGCAAAATGGTGGTTTCTAACACTGAGCAATTCTACCAATTAAGAAAAAAACTCCATCTAGGTTTATCTGTTTTCAGATTTCCTCTCACAACATACTTCCTCATCAAATTTCTGAAGGGAAATTTGTTTTCCTACCTTCCTGAGGCCATGGAAAGTAGGTAGGGTCCCAGTTTTACAAACACATATTGCCCCAGTCACTGAAAATATTCCTGTTATCAGCAGTGGCATTGTTCATGTGTGGAAACAAACACAACCTTAAACATTTGTAAGACTTCTGCCATATTTCTTTACTACCCATTTTCAGTTTATCCTCTGCACCTATGCTACCTACCAAGTTTTTTAATACAAGTATGCCTGTCAGGGTATTAATTTAAACCATCTCTTGTTATTTGCCAAGTTACTCATCTACCTAAAGAGTTGAATATATGAAAAAGAGAATCCTGGAAGTGCAATGACAGTCAGTAAGATCAAGACTCTTTGAAGTGTAGAAATACCATTGGAATACTAATTCAGCTCTCAAAAAGCTTAAATTGTTCCCCTGACACCTTTACATTGCTATCATTGCTATCTAAAGGAAGCAGAAAGGAGATTCCTTCTTCTTATCCACTCTTCCAAACAGCTTTAAAAGCACTATTGTTACAGTTGCTATCCAATCCATCTGTAGTTGCTTTTAAAATGAATTAAGTCATGTTTCTGGGTCAGCTCCATGATAATTTCTTGTAGTGGCTATGTGAGAGATGATAGTTACACAAATTCTCTTCCTGTCTATGAAATTGCAGGAACTTTATGCCTTGTATGCAGAGAAAACTCCTTGGTAATAAAAATTTCTTTTTTCTCCAAGGAATGGAAAAAGTGTTCTGCTCCTTTGTCAAACCATCTTCAACTCATCAGTGCTTTCCTCTTGCATCCTTTTTTGGTCTCACAGTCTAAAGGAATTGTATATCAGTGTTCAGTGATAAGCTTCTAACTTTTATAAATAATTTTGACTGAATATCAAGTGATGATCACAGGGAGACTAAACATTCACATCACTTCTCTTCACCTTTCTCTCCACTGTAGACCCCCATTCTGATGATCTACTGTGAACACAGAGTGACGCTTTGAGAAGGAATCCAGAAACAAGACAGAGTTTGTACTTGACACTCAAGACTTTTTTCAGATGTGCAAAATTATTTCACAGGTGACTGAGACATTGTTTGATTTTATGTAAAGCTTTAGCAGTCTCTCTATAGAAACTAAGATTTTTTTTATTTTTAATTTTTATTTAATATTAAAGTTTTGCTTCCAGTAAAAACTACCTGAAAAATTACTGAAAGTCAGCCAACCATCCCACTTTTTCAGTGTATCTTTGTGGCATTTCATTGCGATTAAGAATGATGGGGTGGAAAATGAGTCACAGAACAGCACTGTTGTGTTAACATCCTCAGTTCTGTTTTTCTCTCTTGTTGTGACTGGAGTTATCCAGTTATTCTGTATCCACCAATACATTTGTGACATATAAAACTTAGTTATAATGCAACTATGATGTTCTTTGGATGATACAAAAAAAAATGGAGTTGGATTTTATATCTTTATCACCTCAATGATCTCCAACTTTTCTGAGTGCTTTTAAAACTAACTTCTAATAAATGAGATATGAGATAAGATTCCCCATGCAACTGATGTGTTTACTCCCTCTAACTAGGCTAAGAAGAGTTAGGTACTGCTTAGGAGTTTTCTAGAGCAATATTTGTCATAGCTCCTGTTTGGTGGGCCCAGGCAGTAACAGACCACCAAAGCAGATTGTATCATTAATCTCAGATTTGATAGAAATAACACAATGTTAGAAGAATCGGCTACAATAAAAAGAAATATTATCACAGCCAAAGGTAAGTGTTAACTTAAGCTTTTCTGAAAGCTTACACACTAGTGGCAATAATTCAACCCACTAATGTCCACTGTCTGAGCACGCTACCATCAATCAGGAAACTCTCCCAGGACTTCAGGAGAAAATCAAATGGAAGGAGCTTTTGTGCAGAGCTGCTGTGCTAAGTGAGGAACAATCTGAAATGGCTGTGAGGGGAGGAGTGATACGTAACAAGTGGAGGCAGATTTATAAAGGACTTAGGGTTAATCAGAGTCTCTGCTGGACTCAGGCCCCCTGAGACATTACATCTTGGGGAAATAATGGATGCCATTAAAAATGGCTATTTATTGCACTGTGGTATTTTTTACTTACAGGATTTGCAGTATTCCCTTGAGAAATCTCTTAAATACCATGGAAAATACATCAGTAGTCAGTGGAACTTATAATGATGCTTAATGTAGGAGGTGCATTGTAAGGTACAATCTAAAGCATAGGTCGGAGAAATCAGACAAGGGAAAACCATAATTGTATACAATCAATGAATCTTAATGACTCTAATTATAATGTAAGCTGTTATGAATCCACATGTTACTGCATGAAAGAGACTTATTACTCACAAAAAGCTTATTCATCTCCTATGCCCAAAGAAAGGACATTGTGATGCAAAAGGCTATTTTTCTAGTCAAAAGCACTGTGAATCTATGCCTTGTAGCTGGAAGTTCTGAAAACATTTCAGAAATCAGAAAAAAAAATATTATTCCCTTCATTATGTCTAATATTTCAGACAAACCTCGTATTTTAAGCCCTGAGGACCATAAACCAGAATTTTTCTCTAGTGTAATTTTTATTTGTCATAGGAGTTTCTCTTTTGTTTTGTATTATTATTTTTATTGTCTAACCTTAAGGAATATCTGGTCATTACCAATATGTTAGTGTAGATGATTAGACAACTCTAGCCAGTAGATGAGAAAGTAGTTTTACAAAACCAGGACAATGAGGCCCATAAGGCAGGCCCAAGGGAGTGAATGCAGAGCAGGTGGGGAGAGGCTCCCTTGTCATACTCTGATCACCAAAGCTTTCCAAAGGGAGGATTTGACCTTCTGTTGTTGGCATAAGCAAGTACAAATGTTTTAGCAAGTACAAATACTTGCTAAATATTACATATACTAAATAAGTACAAATATTTGAATGAAGGCATGCATCCAAATAAGAAGCTCTCACATGTAAGGGCCACCTTTCCCTCTGCGTGCCTGTAGGTGAGTACACATAATCAGGACCACTAGGAGAAAACAGCGAGAAGCTCCACTCAGTCTTCCATTAACAAGCAGACACCCAGTTCCCTTATGAGTATTTTTTTTATGTGTAGAGAGGCAATGAGTGAGGGGAAATGCCCTGCTTCAGAGCTAGTTCATCACTAAGCAGCAAATTCGTTTGAAAGCCATCTCTGCTACAATAGCCTTTTAGAACATAGAGCCATCGAGAACTACACCACAGTAAAGAAAAACAGTGGAAAAGCACTAGAGATGAGATAACATTTCTGTGGGAGCTGGAACTGACAACTAGATGAGTGAGCAAAGCAGTCCAGGTGACAATTTACCACTTATGCCAACAGACACGGTCATGTGTACAGCCTTCGGGGTAGGTAAAGTGTTTGTTTAGCTGGTTGGTTCTTGTACAACAGCTGTTTCTGACAATCTGGCAATCATAAAATGGTATTTTCTATTTAAAAAATTTAAACCATTTTAAACTTAAAACAAAATATGGATTCAACTATCAGAGAAAAAAATTCAAAATATCTCCCAAAATACGGGAGAAATATCTACATGTTAGAATGTAAGTGGTATCTCCATTTAAGTTACTGAAACATTAATTTTCAAGAAAAATATTACACTGAAAAATACATTTTATTCTGAGCTTGTGGCAAAGGTTTAGAAAGGACTTCCTATGAGATGCTTAGTATCTCTTCTGTAGTCAGACAGTACCACCATTGCTGTGATTTAGAGAAATGAAGCAAAGAATAATCTCCGCATAATTAAACTAATCAGGGCGAGTTTCACTGAGGGAGAAGATCCTTGATTAAGCATTTTACCTGCTTTGTAAGAAAAGGAAATTCTTAATAATAGCCCCCACCCCACTTCTTCAATATTCTTTGCTCTAATTTGATTTCACAGTATTTACATAACAGATTTAATGGGATTTTTTTCCTAACTACCCTATGAAAGTGCTTTTTATCCTCCCCCACCACAAAAAATACCTTTCAGCCATTTAAAGGGCTTGAAACAATTCTCAAGTAATGGAGAAATCAGTTTGTCTGATATATATATTTAAAGTTACTTGCAGAACTGTGTATATGATGACAGCTACTTTGCTCATAACTCATCGATTTTCCAGTGCCCTCCAAACAGAAGTTCACCTCTTGCAAAAGAACATATTTCAATGAGGTCACAAAGCCTAAGATATCTGAGAAGTATATAAAAAGCATGTAACACCTCCTGTTTCCTTTGTTAAATAATGTTGAAACCACAGTCACCTTATTTTTCTCTCATTTTCTGGGATAAAGGGCAGCTACATTAAAGTCTTGCAAAGGAAATAATGTGAAGGTAACAGACTTCACCTCCAGTACAAGTCAAACCTCAAAACCTCAGCAAGGATTAGGAAGGGCATGGGCTGAGGATGACTGGCAGGTTCAGAGAGCCTCTGGCCATGCAGCCCCAGGCAGTGCTGGTCTCCCACGACAGGGCTTGGCATCACCCTCCTCTGATCTGGGGCACTGTCTTGCAGGCTGCTTGTACTGTTTGAAGGGCAGAACAGAGGAAAAAGCCACAAATCAGCAGTTTTCTCAGCTATTCAGGGTCATTTACAAGAAAATCAAGCAAGAAAGTGGATTTAATTCTCAGTTGCAGCACTAGTTAGAAGCAGAGCTCAGGTTGTCAGTGCATAAATGCATCTCTGTTTGCTTTGGTCGTGATTAGGTCCTACCATCCACCCACAAATTCTTCCTACAGAGGACAATGCAAGGCTATCACATGCAGAGAAATACCACCAGTGGCAAGAGGAAAAACAAAAGGAATACTCATTTCTCATTGAAATTAACAAATAATTTTTTTCTAAAACAAAGCAGACTCAGAAAATCTACCTCCTCAGAAGCCCCCCTTAAGATTGAATTTTGGCAGAGATCATCTCTAATACTAGATCTTCAAATATTGACAAAAGTTATCCTTAAAAGAGGCAACGTCAACTCACAGGACATAACATGTTCGTGTGTTATCAAATCAGGCAATTGTTTCACCAGAAATACAGAACTCCCCACACTCCTGTGTCTCATAGTAATTATTCCTTGAGATAATTATTCCTTACAGATTCATGCAAGGTAATTTACTATCACTGATAACATCCTTTCTATAATTTTATAACTTCTAGAATTTTTTATCAAAAAAAAAATCAATATTATTTGAAAATGATTGCATTTATGTATTTGTATTTGTGATTATAATACAGCAAATCCCAGCTTTTACCATGCTACCTGCTCTTTAATCGAATGAAGCATAGTATTCACTAGTATTTTTATCCTTAAGTAACTGCATGGAGAGAAATTAACTTTAGAGAAATTAACTTTAAATAAATTAAAATAATTTGTGACTTTCTATTAGAGCTTATTCATATTGATGACACTTTAGATTTATGATGTGGTACCTTTTTCAAAACTCAGAAGTCTAGTTTAATATAGATGAAAATTTTAAAAATTTTGAAAAATATTAGTCCTTATTTACTTCCTTTCTTGTTTCAGGATATTTTAACTCTAAACCTTAAAAATTTCCTTAGAGTATAGTAATATTCCTCTTTTGAAAAGCAAGGTTCTTTTGTAAAGGCTTGATTCATTGGGCTGGAGGTTTGAAAAAAAACCCAGAAGTACTGTAAAGCTTTAAGGGTGCATTCCCGACAGTTAACAGCAAAGAAATTGAAATGCTGTCTGCTTAATGATGCAAGTACTGCTAGAGCAAAGGTAAATATCAAACCCAAGGTGCTACTGAAATGGCATTCTTGTCTTTCTCTTGCAGTTTTACATTTCACTCTGATTTCAAGACTGATCATTGCTCTGTATATATGTATTGGGTAGCATTTACAGGAAACAAAAATTGTCAGACATTTCCAGCATTATGGAAATTTTTTTTCTAGAGGTTTCATCGAGCTGTGTTTTCCTGTGGACTAGTCATCATAATAAGGATGAGAGGAAAAAAACAAGCACAGCTGTTCATTGTGAACACTGATGTTTGGATTTTTTTTGAGAACTCTGACACTTTTTGAAAGCAATTTGCAGTCATTAATAAGTGTATTTGTCTGAAGCAATAGAGACTGAAGCTAAGATCTGCAACCAATCCAGTATCAGATTAACTTCAGACACAGAGATAAGTAGAAACTCTTTTCTAGAGAAATTTAATGTTTAAATTGAAAATTATTTAACGAATAAAATAGTGTCTTGGATCCTTCACATATACAGAACTGAAAGTATAGCATGAAAAGAGATTTCAAAGACTCAAAGGCTTTTTACACCAACTCAGAACAGCAGAACATACCAGTGGTGTCAGAAACTTAGACTCTTGCCCCTTGCCCTTTTATCTTTTCAAAATTATTCATATCTATAATGCAGTAAAAGGAAAAAAAACCCCAAACTTTTCCTTTTTGTAAGACACAAGTTGATTGGTGTCTCTTTTTAAGAAGTAGTATATGGAGAAATGAGGTCAGTGTCTGAAATCACTCCCCATCTGCTCTGTTTAGCCTGTGAGTCATATGAAGTAAGAAAAAAGATTATATGAACCAGAGGTAACGTGGAACTGAGAACAATAGAACAGCTACCAAAGAAACAACTATCCCACAGTTTGCCCTGTTCTCCTCTATTTGCTTACTAGCTTGGATGCATTATTTAAGCAAATCAATTGAAAACAAGGCAGTGAGAAAAATAGAATGCCTAATTGTGATTTAAGCAGATGAAGAAGCGATCCTAGGGGAACCATGGCAGTCATGATGGAAGCGAACATTTTTTATGACCTATTAAGATTTTTGAGCATCAAGAAAAAATATTATGGATACTATTAATTTCACCAGGGATGAGATAATACTAGTATGTCTTTTCAGGGCAACAGACTAGCATGCCTTCTCATCCCTAGAAATAAATCCCAAGAAAGTTACAGGCTCTATGTACATGGTGAGTGGTGGCACAGATACAAATGTAAAGTGGTATCATAGATACAAATGTAAAGTGGTAGCATAACAGCATACAGGAGGTTTCAACGTAATAGTTACACTTAGCACTCAAATAATATTCTACTGAAAAGTTTGAGAAAAGGAAGGGTCTTTCTCTGTGCTTTTTTCCTCTATTAATAATCATTATAGATTTGCCAAAGTTCTCAGACTGTAAACAGAAATTGTCTTCCAAAATAGACACTATTAAGATTCATTCAAGACAACATTTATTTTCCTTTCAATTTTTTAGGTTGATCTGCAGAAATAGGTCAAAATATTCCGCAACTAGTTCATGATCTAAAAATGCCACTTCAAATCTTTTGAAACTATCTGTGAAATTGGGTCTTAAAAATACAGAATCATTTTGGGCAGAATGAAAAAGAAATTTAAAAAAAATAGCAGAACAAGGCTGACAGAACTGAGGAAATACCCATTCTTGGATGCATCTTTTGACCAAAGAGCCAGAGATTTTATGTCTTTCTCTGCAAAATTTAATACTGCACATTTGTTGTACAAGATTTTTTCCTGCTTTAGCAGGAAAAAAGCCCAACCTGAGATGTGCTTTTCTGCATGACTCTGTGGATGACTTGCAGTGTTTACATCTGCTTTAGAAAGAGAGGAGTAGAGACAGCTGCTCATGGGCCTTATGCAGCCAAGAGCTGGAGGCACCTTCACATCTACCTGAGCAGTTCAACCTGCACTCCTGAGGCTCAGTCAGGCTGAGATCAGCACCAACAAGAGGACTCACAGTCAGGTCCTGCCTCTGTGACCTGTGCCCAGAGACCCACCCCAAAACCCAGCCCTCGCAGAGCTGATGATCAAATCTGTGAAAAAGAATGGGTCAAAATCCAGCACTTCCCTCTGTGAGTAAGCACCCGACCACTGACCCCCTGTCACTAGCCTTTGCTGACAGCACATGACTTGTCATTTTGACTTAAAAGTAAAGTTTGGGCCTGGTTTCAATGTGTTCTTTTCTGATGACACATACGAAATCTTCATCTTGGCAGCTGAATGAGAAAGCGTTTGCATAGTTTCCCTTTCACTTTCAGTCTTAAACTTACTGAAATATTTCTTGGTGCACTTTTTCAAGGCTGCTACTAAAAGCAAGAGAAGCCACTAACAGCACAGGGGAAGGAATTTTCATAAAAAGATAAAAAACCATGAGACTTCAGAGTTCATCGAGGAGCAGCCTCAAGCAGGAGGACTGTTTATTCAGTGCATTGAAAGTGAGGAAGAGGGAGAAACTAACGTGAGGATTGACAAAATGAGAAGTTCAACATTCATTAAAAAATAAAAGTGTTGATGAAAAGCAGGATGATTTTTTAATTATAAAATATTCAGTATATTGAATATAATAAATGAGTTTTTGTCACTTTGATTAGTTTCTTGTGGGCAGGATAGAGAAGGAATAGAGATTTTTTTATACATTTAATAAATGCATTTATTAAGAGACCTTATTGCTCTCTACTACTGCCTGAAAGGAGGCTGTAGAGAGGTAGGTGGGGGTATCTTCTCACACATTATCAGCTAATAGGACAAGAGGAAATGGTGCCAAGTTATGCCAGTGGAAGTTTAGGTTAGACATTAGGAAAAACTTCTGCACTGAAAAGGTTATCAAAGACTGGAACATGCTGCCCTGGGAAGTGGTGGAATCACAATCCTTGGATGTATTTAAAAGCCATCTAAATATAGTGCTCAGGGACATGGTTTAAAAGTGATCACGGTAGAGTTAGATAACGGTTGAACTTGATGATCTTAAAAGTCTTTCCTAACTGTAACGATTCTAATTCTATGACTTAAATGTTTTTAAAAAAAACAGCCAAACAAAAAAACCCAAACAGTTGACAAAGCCCATTTTTTGTAAACAAACCTATAAGCTCACTACAAGTCAAAGTAAGAGTCAAGATAAAGCCCTTATTGTAGCTTAAAAAAAATTTAAAAAAGTGCCAATTTAGATAAATTTTTAACAGTTTGTTGGGTTTTTTTAATTCAAACAAGTGTTCAAAATCAGCTCTCACCTAGAGCTATATACTCCAGCCCCTTGCTCTTCTGAAAAGAAAGAGAGCATGCAACACCCGATATAAACTAATAGCTGAACTCATAGCTGAACTCATAAATTCTAAGTCACATAGAGGTATGAATTCAGCTTATATTTCTAGGATCTGAGTTTGCATTTGGAGCTGATACAGATCTTTTTCCTACAAAAATAACATTCCTCCGAAGTACCAAAAGAAAGAAAAAAAGATTTTCATTACTGCTTTAAACCTTAATCCTGCAAATTCAACTGTGTTTGCTCAACTTTGCTAGCTGGCAGTGAGACCAGAAATATGATATGATATATTTCATTATTACCAGTTGAATAGCTAAAATTCAGAAAATCTGTATGGAGAAACAGACAATGCATTTGCAGTAAGATTCATTTAGTGACTACAATGATCTGCTGAGTACTAAAATTTGTAAAACCTTTCATTTCCTTTTGGTTAACTGCAGTGGTAATGTCTCTGCAGGTAAAACAAGGTCAGGTGGAGATGTGCAACTCACTTCATTCTTTCTCACTTCACCCCAGGCCCATTTCCATAAGGCATATAAAAATATACTAAAATAATAAGGCTGAAATAACAGCAACAATTCTCCTAATTCTTCAAAAACAGAACAATAACCACTAAACACAGCCAGCTGGAGTGTCAGCCCTGAAGGATTTCTGTCTATAGTTACAAAATATCAGAGAAAACAGATCTAAAGAGAAACTTCTCCCAGCCAAGACAGTCTTTATCTCTTTCTGATTAAGACTCCATCTCTATATTTGCAATCCCAAATGCCAGTAGCACTCGCTCCTCATAGAAATTCTGCTGGCTCATCCCCACCCCCATAAATGCTACAACACTTATTGCATTAGTGACCCCTAGTTTGAGAACTGCTGCCTAGGTCTTTTCCTCCCCTATGCTATATTTGTATCCAGTCAATGAATCGAAAATCCCCTGCTAATCACCATCTAAGCTGTTATAAAGAATCTACACGCGTTACTGCACAAAAGAGGATTAGTGTACTTTAAACTTAGCAAGGCTTGGTAATCCCTGTGCTGTAGGACTGGACAGCATAACAGATGCAAGTTTACAGGGACCACTTTGGGCAGCATTCCCTTTGCTGCATGGTTTTGGTGCTACCATGACTCTTTGCTTCTGCTGCAACACCCAAGAAGTCTCTGTTCATGATAGCTGTGTAACATGCTGACCAACACATGCAAAAAAAAAATAAATAATACAAATACATGCTGAGTAATATCTTTATTTAGTTAGGTGTGTTTATAATTCTTAATGCTGTAGCATCCTTTCAAGACAGTGATGGCAGATTACCTTTGTGGTATTTATGACCTTTCAAAGTTACTCTGAAGTCTGTTTTGGAGTTAATGATTTTTGTTTACAACAACCACTGGAAAAAAATAAGTAAAGGTCCTACCAGAAGAGCTTAGATTGTGATCTTAAGCCAATGCTTATCTCCCAGTCTAAATATTTTAGACATCTGGAATTCCTGTTTAATGATCAAGTTAGTAGTTGAAGACAGCATAAGAATAAGCACCAAGTACTCCGTTGTATTAAAGTGTGTTTTCAAATTTGATAGCATAATTTTTAAAAAAAAAGAAAAAAAGAATGCTTTGATTTCATTTACAGACAGGGAAAACAAAAGCTCACTTTTGTTAATAACCTGCACAATATCGAAAGGTTACACAGCTCCATTAAGTGGCACTGCAACTCATTTGCTTCCTGCATTTGTAGGCTAACTGAAACTATCTGAGTTCACAACGTTAAGAAAGGCCTACACGCTTCCAAGGATCATGCCTTTTCCACAGAAGAGAGGGGATTATCCAGTAGAGGAGACATTATCACAAGAGTGTCCAGAAAGGAAACGTGTGAGAAAGGCAGCACTTGCAGGAGGAAACATCCATTGCACAGCTAGGAAGCACTGGGAGACAGGCATACAACTTGTACTGAACCTCCAGCCTTCATATTTCAGTAGGAGATGGAGTTAAAATGTTGTTTTGGCAGTATAAATCACCAAAAGCTGTTCCCCATCTTGTGTATACCCAGATTTCGGCTTTAAAACTTTATTAGCATTAATTAATATTCTCTTGAATACAAATTACATTTACATGAATCGTATTTTAAAAAAACCAATAACCTAAAGAAACTAAGCAATCTACAAAAAGTCTATTTCTAAGAAATTTTCTAGGGTTTCAGTTTAAAAGGACATGAAGTAGAAGAGTTATGAGAAAATTGCTGAGTGACAAACCTTAGAAAACTGATCACCTGGATTTTTCAAGTTTTTGATGACTAAGTAGTTTGAAAAATTACTGATTAAAAATTGAAAAACATTGAAAAATGACTGATCCACTTACCAAAAACAAAAGATAGAAAAATTGTTTTGAATCAGATTCTCAAGAAAAATGAATTATCAAGAAATTATTTACATTATCACTAGCATGAATTATTAGGTCCATCATAGGGCAAGATCCATTACTCATAGGTTAGTTTAATCAGCACCACTAGCTTTAGGAATATTTTACTGAAAATAGACCCTTTCCAGCTTATTCTCCTCAACTATGACAAAAAAAATATCTACTAGACAGATAATTTGAGATGTTCATCTGTGACACATCGGTCCCAAAACAAGGTAACATAATACCATGCAAACAAAGAAGGGCTTGCTTATAACACTGAAGTGTTCCATATAAAGTATGAATATAAAAACATATTTTTCAGTGCATGTGCATTTAAAAAAATACAAAGAAAGACAAAGCTAAGCATTTTATAGATATCTGTCCCTAGATGGAGAACTCTTTTACAGATGTCACTGTAGCTCTCTACAAAGGTTCAAACTTTACACAATATTCTTCATTGAAGCAAACTAGATTCCTTGTTCTGGTACCTCATGACATTGAAGTCTGTGGTTAAAACTTCTCCAAAAATTCATTAACCTGAAGTTAAGATTAGTTCCTCTGTGCCCTCATTCAGTTATTCTCAAACCACTGGAATGCAGAAAATAATCCCACAGAAACATCTCTTCTATAAAAATTTAACTCACACAGATAGCAAATCCGTACAACCAGTGAGGCAGTGAACTTCACTGCAGAAGACTGCAGAAATGTGTAGGCAGTACTGAAGCGAAACTTTGTGGCCCAGTAGAACAGTTACACAGGACCAGATCTTTTTTCCCCAGGGGTAATTTCATGTAAAATTTTTGGTGTGTATATAAAAGTTTTGACCTTAGCAGAAAGAGTATAAACTTTCCATGGCTTCCATTATTACCCTGACCTCTCTATGAAACTTACTTAAAATTTCTAGATAACAAGTTAACGAAGTTATATGAAGTGTCACGACAGCTGTCTAAAAAGGGCCAAATTACATGGTTTTGCTTCTTGATTGAACTCAGCTAAGCATTTTGTCCCAGCAGCTCATGGCTCTAAGTTTCACAGATAAGCTCCTCATTTCTCCAGGAAACCATTAACTCAAGGTAAAGATTGCCCAGTGGCACTTTCCTTCATAATGGTTATAGAAATCCAGTTATAAAAATCCACTTCAAATAAGAAAGGGTTATATATTTTTATATAATAGCTTCAACACTCTTATTAACAGGTTTTGTTCACGACAATATCTTCAATTTCTTTCTGATGGTGTCTAGTTATTTTTCCTGAATGGTCACAATCAAACCTCTCAGGGAGTGCCCGAGTTGTCCCAGATATACTTTTCCTACATCAGTCTACCTTGCCTCTCAGTTTCTCACCCTAGCAATGCTCTTCTGAAATTCCTGTGGTCTCATATCAGTTAACACCAATAATTTCACCATCATAACTGTAAGCATATGTTTTAGTCCATGTGTATATATAAATCAAGTCATGCTAGAGTTTCCAACCTCCCTAATGCAAATGCCAAAACTGAGGACTCCATATCTGAAAGAGGCCATCATTTGGTTCCTTCAATAATATTTACAAAATAAAAGGGAGTCTCAGTGAATTCTCTTCGTCCTGCTCCTGAAAAGAAAATGCATTATCATCTTTTTATCCAAAGACAATTTCTGAAGTTGTATAAAGATTAAGGTTTTGACACCCCATTCTAACTGAAATCTCTCTCACCGTTCCTGGCAGAGAACCTGTAGAGAAAATTTTACTTTGAGGCTAACTTTTAGAGATTATTTAACATGGTATTTTTGTGATTAACATAATTAACTTACCTAAGACAAACATGCAATTATACATTATATATAATATGTGTATAGATAGATATTAAATTTGTATATATGTATATATGTATATATATAAATAATCACATGTGATTAAAAGCTATCTGAGAAGATATGGCTAGTTAAAAACATCAGATAACATGATAAGAGAATTGGCCCAGCAGCATGCTAAGGAACCTACTTCACTGCTAACATCCTACTTAGCTGCAGCATCCATGGTTCTTTTCAAACTTGCTCAGCAAAAGGCAAGAAACATGAAAGAGGAACAGATGATGACTGAGCATTAATTGAAATTCCAAAGTGAATGTGACTTTAACAATTTTTTCTCTAAATGATATGATCTTTTTAATATGTAGCAGTATACTTGCAGTGTGATAGACTAAGGATAAAAGAGATTCTAAGTTTGCAGGGAAAAGCAGGTAACAGTAGCTGGAAAAAAAAGAAGGCAAGCTTGCAGCCACCACTCATCAATAAGCCAATAAAGTTACTCTGAGACAAAGGCTCTTATATTTCCTCTACTCCAGCTCTATCAGTGAGTCTAAGGAAAAGATATTGCCTCTCCCTACAAACCTTCCTTTTTTAGTGTGCTGTTTGGTCACAAACTTTGGGTTAGTCTTTTCACAAGTGGTAGAAAGACCTTGTAATTATATTCCTGCACCAGAAAAGAAGACTTACTAGGAGCCAACATGTACTAAAGATGAGCATGGATGGAGGAAAAAAAGGCTTATCTTACAAAAACTCCAGTTTTTCTGAATGTACCTATTCAGCTGCAGTAGTGCTTTCCCAAAACATTTTCCCTTTCCCCCTCAAAGATAGAATGCAAAGATCTTTCCTCCCTTCCCCCACATCATGTTATTCTTTACATCTCCTCTCTCACACTGAGAAAATGATGCAGAAAGAGTATCCAGTGTTTTCCACACCAAATAATTTGTTGACTGTTAGAGGGCATATGGGCAGGACAAGTGCTGCCTTCAGCAGAGTATCTGTGCCCTCTGTCATTATTTTCTGCTCTCACTGCCCGTTTCTAGCTCAAAGCAAGCCCTACTTCCGTCCGTTACTCGGAGCAGTCATTTAAAGGACAAGAGTTTTTTTGTAGCTATGCTGCGATTCACAATGCCAACACAGAAAGCCTTGCTCCTTCCTTACTTTTTTATCTAGGAATGAACACAGAAGATGGGGTGGGGGAAGGGAAGGGGAAATGGAAGAGTGCCCCAACATTTCTTCTGGCATACACATTTGCTGCAATGTTCATGGATTTAACATGTATTATCTGTGGTACCTAAAAAATATTAAACCACAGAGTCATTAAAATATCAGAGATTAGGTTATTTTCAGTTCTATAACTGTAGAAGAAGAAATAAATTAATTTTTATTTAGAGTAATTATCCACGTGTAACAATTGCTTTTTGACCAGTATTTGAATCTAGTTGCTATTTTAGAAAGGTACTTATTTTTAACCATGTGGTAAGTAGCTATTGCAAATATTGCTGAGATTTATCTACCATAATCCACTGCTACTATTTGCATTAAAAAGTTTAAACATTATTTACTGAAGATATGTTCTTTTTCACATATGAATTAATTTTGGGAGTTCTTTTGTGTGCTGCTTTATTAATAGCCACAGTTTTATAATATGCTTAAATCATATATACTAGCAGATGAAAGCAGAAAAGACGCATTTAAATTCCTGGAAATTTAGAAAAACGTTGTTCCATGCTAACCAAAACAGACTAAAGTCCTTCTCCTAATGTCACTCATCTCATCAGTAACCTTACTGTGAAAGCCTGTCTGTCTTTGCTCATATTTGCAAAATATTTTCAAGAAGATATTTAAGCCATGACATGTGGGTGAAAATTCCCAATTTAGTTTACTACTGGAAATAAAAGTGTGGCTAAAGTTTTTGTGTACTTTGCTTAAAACTGAAGTAAGCTATGTTTGATTTCAAACAGAGCTCAGTGAAGGACCTACAAACACAGTCACATGGGGCTCTATCTCCAAGGAAAGTAACCAACACAAAATTCCAGCTTGGTAATCCTTTCACAATTACTGTTCCTTAAATTACTATTTTGCAATTATTATTCCTGCTAGTTTAAAAATGCAACCTAATATAACAGTGAAAAAAGATATTACAAAGCTGTGCTATTGTGTTCATTTTCTAAGAAGAGAACATGCTTAGCCTGTCCTATAATAATTTTCTCATTTTGTTAATTGTCCTTTATGCTGCCCTCAACTAAGCATTGGACTATGAATAATGTAGTCTCACAATATCTCCAAGAAAGAACTCAGCTGCCTCCTTCTCTAGGATCAATGTTTAGGTAGGTAAAATGCATTAAACTCCATTCTGTTTTGAGGGTAAGCCTTTGACCCATTTGATACAGAGAGTTGATCAACACTCATCATTCAGCCCATGAAATGAAAAGTTTTTTTTCCATAAATGACATGCATACAATAAGCAACAGAACTAAAAGATCAAAAGCTTCAGAGAACAAGGTGTACAAAAGCAGTAAGATAAAACACTCCTTGCTCCAGATAACTTTTGTCTACTAAAATCAATTGGAACTTTTGTGTAAACTGTTACAAATTTTGGAATACTTAATTTATTATAATATAGAAAACAACATCATGCATCTAGGGAAAAGAAGGGGTATGGCGAACTTCAGGTCTGCCTCCTAGTAGGAGAGGCAGAACCCATTTGCTGCAGAGGTACATAAAGGGACAACAGCAGCACCATGGCTGTTCAGGCAGCAGCAGTGAGGGGGAAAGGAAAGGCCTTGCCCATGCGGCACCTAATGGTAACATCTGACTTGTAAATGTAGAGATTTTGAAATACAGTTCTGCTCTGTGCTCAAGAAAAAGAAAGAAATTGTCTCCTTTCTTTGTGAATTTAAATACTGTGAAGCACTATGAAAGATTCAAAGTATTTTTCCATTTTGTATGTTATCATACAAAGTTGAAATAAAATTTGCCGAGTTATTGAAATGAAATGCTGAATCTGGGCTGGAAAGCTCTGCAATGAAAGAACTATGCTTTTGTGTTGTGCCTGTTTCAAAATGGCATTTTCTAAGTGCCAGTCTGTGTTATTGGAAAATGCCCAACTTACTTCAGGTAAGTATCACAGGTACATCTCCATCTCTGGGATGCAGGAAAGTCGAAGTTATGTATTGGCCCTCAGTCTTGTCCTAAACCAGTGCAACAGTGTGCTCTTCGATACATGAAACTCATGGCAAAGCTATCTTAGCTCCCTGCTACAAAAGCATCTCAGGTATTTTATAGGTATAAAAATACCAGAACTATTTGTGTTCTGAAGGGTACAGAATAGCTTGATATCAACAATAAGCTTTTTAAGAACCGACATGACGCATTCGCAGCCTTACTTGTTAAATGCCAAATGATATTTCATTTTGTGGCACTCAAGCCCACCATCTCTGTTGCAGAATTCACTGGTTTCTGCAGCCTACCTCAATATGGAGATTTTTTTGTTCTTGCACACAGCCGGCAGTCTGGCAAGCTAATCGTCCTCTGCTGATTCTGCCAGATGTCTGTGAAATAGAAAGCTGCCCACCACCAAACAGACTGGCAGTTTTATGACTGTGACAATTGCTTGTGGCAAAATTATAATTAGAACACCAATGTTGCTATGCTTTCTAAATTGGATCACTCTGACTCCTGCTCCAGGTTTTTTATGATTTTTAAGCAATTGTGAAAACAGCTGCATGCTGATTGCCATTAAAACCAATGTCTACCAGATCTTAGCATCAGGCACTGATGTTTCTTTTGCTACTCCAAGAGATGGTACAAGTGGCAAAGACTATGCTGTGTTGGTCCAGGGAAGGCTGTCAATGCTGTTCTTACAGTTAGAAAACATCTTTGGGTGATTAGAGATAACAGCCCATGTAATGTCTCCAAGTGGTAGATGACATGGAGATTATACGGACTTTTTGCTAAACAGGACACTCCATGCAGGGCTGTTGCTGTGATTAAATATTTTTCATATGTGTTTCCATTCCAAGCATTTTTAAACACCTCTAAGCAAGGGAGAGTGGGTGGAAAAATATGACATGCAGAGAAGAAGACTTGGAAATTTAACATTTCACAAAAAATATTCTTCAAGAGGTCAGAAATGCCGCGTTTCTCCTCGATCACTGCCCAAAAGTTTCTCTCACCTCCACTGCCTATTCACCATAAACATGGAAAATGTGATCCTACCAAACCAACAATTAGATATTGTTGACCTTGCTTAAGGAGGGGACATACAAGGTGCATACCTCCCTTTAACCAGCTTGGTGGTTTATTTGCAGCCTAGGGCAGTCAACATGAGGTCCCATGGTGGTGGCTGGTGGTGAAGAAGGAGCCACCTTTCTAGGGGCTGTTTGCATGGACGCTTGCTCCAGGACAGGTCCTGGAGAACCTGTGCATTTCCAATGATGCGGCTCTGCTGTGCTGCAATGAGGTCTTCAGATGATGAGGTGTTCAAATGATTCCCATTTCTGTCTAATTGTTCTAATCCTGGGAGTGGAGAGCAAAAAACCCTGACAGATATTTTTTTTTAATTGTCTTTATTTGTGGCCGCTGCTGCACAAAGTTTAAGCAAAGTCAGTGGCTTTTGCTCCTTTCAAGCAACTTGCTGCAGCCAAGAAAAAGCTGCTGAAGAGGAAACTGCTTGAGCTGGGGAGAGGAGTTACCTGGTGTCACAGTCCCACTGGTAGGAGCATCTGAAAACAGCAGAGGCAAATGCACAGAGCCCCCTGATGATTACATGAAGAAGAGCCCACTTTGGACTCTCCTGAACCAAACAGGAACCATCACCGATGGACGCTTCTCACTACCCATAGTAAAGCCTAGCTACAATCAGCTGTGGTGTGCTTGCAGACTAGTAAAACAAGCCTAACGTGAAATGGAGAGCATAGTAGGCATGCTGAGTACCATTTTGAGGCTCTTGAGACAAGAGTTAAGATGAGATGCTCTGCTAGCCAGACAGCTGTGTTGCAGGCTATCAGGACCTTCCCCATGGATGCTTCCCACCTTGGGGGTGACAGCAGCTGCCAGGGCTCTGTGCCATCCCTGCCTTCCCAAATTCAACTTCCCTTCAGATGGAGCCACAGGGAAGGCCCAGGGGGCTGCCCAGCAGAGCTTCACAGCCCAATGCACACACAGAGCAGGCAGAGAGCATTTGAAAACAGCAGAGGCAATTACAAGGACAGCCCTTCCAACAAGCAGGAAAGTTTTGCTGTGCATTTGCTAACTGGCCTTTTATGACCTTTATAAATTCAAGTTTTTGAGCATTGTAGCAAGCACTGCAATACAAGGCATCTTTGCATCATCTATGGCACAGCATCACTTGGGGAATAAAAAACCAAACACCCAACAACTTACTGGCCAGAGTCTTCAACAAGGAATGTTCAAAAGAACATACAGAGCACTGGTCCTTGCTTCCCTAGTGGCAATGCACCTTGTAGGCATTTAGTGATGGCTACAACAGGCATGAATAAACCAACATTCATATGCTGCCACTGCATGAGCTGTCCTACCATTCTGATTTTCTACAAGGCAGTTATAAGGTCATGAAACCAAAAGGTCTGGGAAAAAAACAAATAAAAATCAAAAAGCAGTCAAAGCCATTTCAGCATTTGTGAAACAAACAGAACCCCTGTGACTGCGAGTCTCCTGCACATTCCTCACCCTCACAGTCACCCAGCTAGGACATGTGGGCACCTCAAGGGGACATGTCAAAGGGAGTCATCAGCAGCCAACTTTGAAAAATCCAACTTTGGAGACTAAATATGTTGATTATAGATTGCTGTGGTTACTACCATTGTGCTAACAACCTTAATACAATTTAGTCTTTAGGATAGTCCTTCCTGTTGCTATTACAAGAACAATCATATTTCAAATGAAAATACTCTTTCAAGACAATTTCATTGTTCAAGACCTGACAGCACACAAACAAATCACCCTTGCACACACACAGTGGTTAGTCCAGCCAAAATGAGAAGGAAAAACCAGAGAGAAAAGCTCTCCTTCTGGGCATCTTCTTTATCATTCTGCATCATGAGTCTTAAAAAAGAACAAAAGAAAAAAAGCCATAACCCAAACATCAAACAAGGAAAGAACACCAGTTCAAAATATCTCCTTTGAATACAGAAATGCATCAGATCTGTTGTGTGAGCATACAAAAATTATTTTACTGATGGAAAATACTTCTGAGGCCTTCTAGGTCAGTTTCATTTGTGCATAAGATAATAATGTTCTAGAATCACAGAATGGTTTGTTTTGGAAGGGACCTTAAAGATCATCTATAGTTCAACCCCACCCCTGCCATAGGCAGGAACACCTCCCACCAGACCAGGTTGCCCAAAGCCCTGTCCAACCTGGCCTTGAACACTTCCAGGGAGGGGCATCCACAATTTCCCTAGGCAACCTGTTCCAGTGTCTCACCACCCTCACAGTAGATAATTTCTTCCTAATATCCAATCAAAAGCTACCTTCTTTCAGTTTGAAACCATTAGCCCTTTTCCTATTACCACCTGCCCTTGTAAAAAGTCCCTTCCCAGCTTTCCTGTAGGCCGCCTTCATGTACTGGGAGGCTGCTATAAAATCTGCTCTTGAATCCTTCTCTTCTCCAGGCTGAACAACCCCAACTCTCTTAGCCTGTTCCGATAGGAGAGGTACTCCAGCGCTCTTATCCTCATGACCCTCCTTTGGACTTGCTCCAACAGGTGCACATCCCTTTTATGTTGGAGGCTCAGAGCTGAACACAGTACTCCAGGTGGGGTCTCACAACAACAGAGTAGAGAGGGAGAATCACCTCCCTTGACCTGCTGGCCATGCATCTTTTGATGCAGTGCAGGATGTGATTGGCTTTCTAGTCTGTGAGCACACATTGCCAGCTCATGTTGAGCTTCTAAACTAACACTCCCAAGTTCTTCGCCTCAGCACTGCTTTTGATCCATTCTCATCACCCAGCCTGTATTTGTGCTTGGGATTGCCCCAACCCATGTGCAGGACCCTTGCACTTGGCCTTGCTGAACTTCATGAAGTTCACATGGGCCCACCTCTCAAGCCTGTCATGGTCCCTCTGGATGGGATCCCTTCCCTCCAAGCCTGTCAACTGCACCACAAAGCTATGGCTTATGAGTTCGCTGGGGTTTGTTTTGTTTTGTTTTAAAAAACAGATTTGCCCAGTCAATGATTAGAAAGCATGAATGCAAAAAAAGTATCAGTTCTGCTATTTAAAAATAAATATTTCTTAGAAATATGGCACAAGTCTCCTAGAAATTCAAGACAAGATTCACTGGAACTACTGTAAAGTTATATTATAAAATTTAATGTTCATATGGTAACACTTTGCAAGATATTAATTCTGACCTAAAGTATTATTTGAAGCTGCTTGCAGACAGAAGTATCTCTTCTATTCCCACACTAACGTTTTTACATCTGGAGTAAAGGAGGTCACTGAAGAACAAGGAAGGGAGAAAGACAAGGAAAAAAATAACTTTGTAGTTTTTATGGACACGTAGTAAAAGTGCCAGTGGGTGAAACCTCTACTACTGTAGATTAGCAGTGAATAATGGATGCCTGAGGGACAGCTGGAAAGCCTAGACAGACCAATAGCTTATGGGTTTTTTTTTCCAGGAATGGTATATAGCAAGTAGCAAACACTGTATCGTAGAACAATCGCTTGTGTATTACACTATTTTCTCCCACTGACAGTTGCTTTACTTAGATGGTCTTTACAGGTTAGTATCTTAGTGTTTGGTATGCTGTGAAAACAGACAGCAAATGGGAAACTATTGATCCAGTTAAGCACTAGGGATTTATAGTCAGTTAGTAATTAATTGGATTGATCATTTTGATGCAACAGTTTGGAAAGCAGCTAGAAGACTTTAGGGATGCAATGGAAAAGCTACAATCAAAGCAAACCCTCTCCCCATATTCTGCAAAACAGACACCCCTCTTCATTTCGCAACTTCACTCATCTTGCTAAAATGTCCTGTTGATTCACATGTTTTGTGAAATTCATTTATTAAATAACATCTTCTGTGTTTTTGTTTTGTGAGTGAAAATACAAATTGCCAGAAATTCACAGCAAAATCCACACAAATGGATGAGAGTGAGAAATTGCACATGAGGATTTGCTCACAGGGTGTCTCTCACCTTGTTTCATAGGTGCCAGCATGCTGCCATCAATGACTAATGTCATTTAAATGATTAGCCAAAATATCCTCTTCTGAATACCATATTTTGCATGGGAGAAACATCCTGGCAATCAGCACTATGTAGTTAAGGGTGCATGTATGTGGCGAATGGAGAAGGGAAAGCAGTATTCCTCCTCTTGCATATCTCCTGCTATGTAAAACAACATGAGCCATCATCTCTAACATACAGCATAGTCATTACAATACTCAAACTTCAACAACAACAAAAAATTCTGCTATGCTATTCCAGGAACAGTAAAAGGTTTAAAGTCACAAGTGTTATGGATGTAGGGGCTACATTGATCCATCCCATTCCCCTCCCATTTGCAATTTTCTCCACAGTTGTACCCCAGGCACTATCTCATTGCCTCCTCTGTAGAAAACCAGTAGCGAAAGTATGGAATCCAAGGAAATACACAGCTTTTATAAGATGTTAGACAATTTGGCTATTAATAACACTTGATGTCACACCTTCAGGGAAACAAATATGCTACCAAAGGGGTGCTAAAATAGGCCAGCTTCAAATCAGTATGACTGCAAGAGCTGCAGCCAGCCAAAGGCTGCCCTACTGCAACTTGCAACTCCAGAATAATTGTGCTTTTTAAACTATCTAGCCAAGATCTATGTTTTCAGTGATTTTGCTGTCACTAAGATAAAAACAATAAAGAGACAGTTAATATACTTGTAATTTGAATGCTATTTCACGTTAATTAGCCAGGTCAGCCTTTCTGCAACACTGGAATTGATTGTGGGAAAGTGGTATCATCAGTTCACTGCTAGGTAGCACTGGCAGAGCTGTTCAGCAGCTAATCCATCATTCAGAGACAGAAGCAGCATTTTGAAAGAAGATATAAAGCTTCAGGGATTGCCTTTGCTCTGTGACCCACTGATGGAGCCTGTTATTAGTACTAATGTTTTATTAATGAAGATGCTAAAGGAAAGAGACAACATTTTCAGACATGCCTGGACTTAGAGACCCTTGACTGTCACTACCATGGTCCATTTCCCAAAAGGACAGAGCACTTGTAATTCCAAATGAGGATTGACAGCCACCTTCCCTGATCCGGCTGACACCATGCCCGTGGTCACGCTGGCATTGGCTCCACTGTGTGCCATAAAGCAGAACTCCACTATGTACCTCCAGCACCACCAAACTTGGTGTGGGAGAGGAACATGAGCATGACATTGCTGTGAGGCAAAGCTTGTTCGCAAAAAGTTTTGCACTACAGCAGCACAGTTGTGCTTTTCTCCGCCCCCAGCACTGCTCTGCCTTGCTCAATGCTATCATAAGTCTGTGCATCCCTGGGGGACCCCACAGCACCCCTGCAAGTCCCACTCTCTGAACAGCCTTTTCCCTGCCTTCACCACAAAGTTATTCTCTTACTTTATTCTTCATAAGCACTGCTCAGAAAGCCTAGCGACAACCTGCTTAGAGGACTAAAAACGAGCATTTTTCTCCTTTGACTGTAGTACAACATATGTACAAATATACCTCTATAAAGGATTCATTCTTCTTTCCAAAAGTAATTGCTAAAGGTGTGCTTTCTAGAAGACAAATATAGCTAATTAAGAGTAGTTATTGTTCCGTATTAAAATAGCTTTTCCAAGTCTTGACCAAATTTATTAAAATACTGTAGGAAACCATAGTTTGCTGCCATCAATAAGAACTGTGTTTGTCATACAAAAATAGCCAATAAATGGGCATGTGAAATCATCACATACTGATACCAGGCCAACAGTTTATTATTACCCAATTTGTGGAGCAGTTTCCTCAACTGAAGACTTCAAATTAGGTAAGACACTTTCACCTGATTAGTATATGGGTCATTTTCAGATCATTTATACCTCCAAATCTCACTTTAGCAGCAGGCACATTTTAAATATCAGCAGAATTTCTGTTCCATTTATTTATCAAATCATAAGAAGGATAGCTTAGCTGTAGCTTTTTGACATAACTGAAGGAAAGATAGTAAGTCAGTAGAAAAAGTCCAACCTAATTGATCACCATTTTAGGTCCATGATGCATAAATGTGAAAGGTTAAAAATAAATCAATTTAAAAAACAGCAATGAGTGTGAAGTCTTCCTCCCTCCCCCTTTTTTTTTTCCTCTGGTTAGGCAGTGTGCAATTGTTCTGCTTTCCCTATGCTCCTGCTG
>NW_010196932.1:71657-85895 GCF_000695765.1 Mesitornis unicolor
GATAACATATGGCCATATAGGAAACTCTGCCAATGCAGTGCACAAAGCACCCGCATCTTTTCTCCCCCATCACAATATTTAAAACAAAACAAAACAAAACTAGTTCTTCCTTCAAATCCTAGTGGATCTGCCACATTTTTTTCCTCCAAAAGAAAAAGAAACAGCATTTTAATCCCTGAAAAAAGCAGACATTTCCAGTGTGGAGCCATCATGCATGGTTGCTATGGTGACATAACAGTTAGCTAAATTCAATCAGTTTTCCCTATTATTTTGGTATTTTGTTTAAGAAATCACCACTTAAAGAAGAAAGCTCCTTTTCCCCACACCATTTCAGAGTACTCAATGGGTTCATTACCCTACTGGTCACTGTGACATGATCTTGCCTTGAAACAAATTCTCTTCCTGAGGAAACCTCTAATAAACACCAAGAATAACCAGCTAATAAACTGTGGAGACATATGACACATTGTATTCTCTTTTTACCTTCCTCTGTCTTACTTAACTGATACATTCCTGTATGGTTATACACTAATCTGTCTTTGCTGAGGCTATTCTTAACACATCAGCTACCTAAGCAGCTGACTTGTTTTTTTAAACTACTTTTCAGGCTTTCTTCAGATAACTAGAATTCAGTTTTCAGAAACGCAGAAGTTTCAGCCACAGTGGAATCATTTTGCAACCCCACAGTGACATGTGTAGTGTTCCATATCACTAAAACTGGGAGCTTTTTAGAGTCACTAAAGGCAAGTTCCACTTTTCAAATAAGACAAGTATAAGGCTCTGCGAGAGTCTGAAAAAAATCTGTTTTAAGTAGACAGGAGTTCACTTTAGTCCCATAAATATGTCTAAAATGGCCATGAAAACAGTGCAAAATTTGTATAGTTATAATGGGATCAGAGAAATCTCAGCACAGGAATGACATGAACATGTTGGAGCTGGTCCAGAGGAGAGCCACAAGAACAGTGAGAAGGCTGGAGCACCTCTCTGATGAAGAACAGTTGAGAGAGTTGGGATTGTTCAGCCTGGAGAAGAGAAGGCTGTGAGAAGACCTTATAGCAGCCTTTCAATAAAGGCTTATAAGAAAAATGGTGACAAACTTTTTAGTAGGGCCTGTAGCAATAGAACAAGGGGTAATGGTTTAAAACTGAAGAAGAGTAGTTTCAGACTAGATATAAGGAAGAAAAATTTTACTGTGAAGGAAGTGAAACACTGGAACAGGTTGCCCAGAGATGTGATAGAGGCCTCATCCCTGGAGACATTCAATGTCAACCTGGGTGGGGTCTGAGCAACCTGATCTGGTTGAAGATATCTTATTGCAGGGGAGGGTTGGACTAGATGACCTTTAAAGGTCCCTTCCAGCCCAAACCATCGTATGTTTCTAAATAGAACCCTGTGAGTTTGTTTAGGCTTTAAGAAACTGTTAATAATCTGACAGGTCTGTCTTAAGACACAGCCGTATGCATCCTCTTTCACTGTGCAACTGATCTCAAGAAACCCCACAGTAAAAGTACAGAGAACACGGGTGCAGATCTGCACATGCAGCATGCCTCTACCTTGCAGGCAGAACGAAACAGTAGTGGTCTCTATGCCTGACTTTGTGATAATTTTCAAGGTAAGCCTGGATTTGTGCAAGACCATATATGCAGCTCTTGGCAAGATGTAGGGTCTTCACACACACAGGGACAGATGCTGGAGCCCAAGAGCTTCACACATGCACCTCCTTCCTTTTCAGCCCATACCACTCCCCACATTGCTGCTCATGGAAGTGGGTCCCAGGCTGACCAGTAACCTTGACCAAGCACTGCGGAAAATAAGTTGTTCCACTTCCTCATCCTGCTGCTAGAAAAGAAATGCAGCTGGGATGGACAGTCTTTTGAGTCAGGGAAGTAATACTTGAGCCCAGGCAAGCCTTGTACCTTGTCTGCAACATCTCAGTAATCTCAGGGGTTCCTTTCAGCTTTCTGTGCTTCCTTCTCATCCTTGCTGTTCATTCATCATGAAAGCAGACAAGCTCATTTTTTTAGTGACAACTTGAGAGATCTTTAGAGATCCTCTCTTTCCAGCCAAGGACATTGGATTAAACTCAAGACACTGTTTCAAAATGTTTTCCCTGCTTAAAAATCGTACTGAGTTTTTAATGCATACTCAAGAAATGCTAAAAAAAACCCCCCATATTTTATGCAGCAGCTGAAAATTAAGCCAGAACTGACAACCAGCTCCCAAATTCAAACTGTGGTGATAACAGAACCATGTATATTTATATTTTAGGAATGCTTTTCCTACCAGTGTGGCAACACACAAAACTCGCTTCTAACCAAAGGAAGAGATCCTGCTTAGATGTATAGTTTGCAGTGGCAGCATGACTGAGGCCATTATTTTGCCATACTGTTTCAATTCCACTTTTATTTTTATTCTGAAGGTATGCAGTCAAGTCGACAGTTCAGGAAACAAAGCTCTCTGCTTTCAGGTAGAGAAAGAATTGTAAGGCATATTAATGTAAAAAACCATGAATATTTCAAGGTTTTACAAAGGATTGTCTGCTACAAATCTGCAAAGCAAATCTGAGACCATCACAGAATGTGTTAGCTTTATTTGCATTCATTTATTTGTACTAAAACCCTCACTGACTGGTGCCTGACAGAAGAGATTTATTTTGTGCATCAAAGGATCTTCCATTTGGAGTTTACAATGAGCAGATGAGAGCGAATGAGAGTAATGATCTTTTTCCTCCAGTGTAATTAAATAGGACACCATATATTGGCTGGTGCCACAGCAGAATGAAGCTAATGTCATCTATGAATGTTACTGCATTTTCTATACTTAGAAATACTTCGGAAGTTTGACAGTTTTTCAGGTACTAACAAAAAGCCCATTCAGGATCCTGGTCTCTATTGTGGAGTTTTAAAAGACTGAGACAGTAATGGCGTCAAAAGATTTACTTGATAGGTAGCATAGCAACATCACCACCAAACTCTGATGAGCTCTAGAAGGTGTCAGAAACATTTCAGCAGTTTCCTTGAATTTTCAAGACAGATTTACAAAGGTTAATGCATATCAATTATTTACTTGCAATCCCTCTGAAGGTGCTGGGTTTTGAAGTATGTAATTGAGGGAGGACTGTGAAAGTTCATGTTTCGTGAACTGACTCAGCTTAATGGGATAAACATGCCTGAGAAGTCACAGTACCTCTTTCGACAAAATGTACCCCAAAAGTTAAGGCCAGAAACCTCGCCACCAGCTTGCAATATTAGACAAAGCCCTTTAAGTTACATCATCACTGCTGATTTGACTCCTTTTGGATTAACCAAGCTTGAAAGGCAGTCACATGTGGAGGAAAACTGAAACCACCAAGAGAAATTGTTTTGGCAGCAGATGAGCTGTGCAAGTTGATGTGCAGGAGCAGAGATGGGACAGCCAGGAAGCCAACACCAAAATTAAGCACCCGTGAGAACGCTTGAAGGAGACAGCAATCAATTACAGGCAACTTTCACAAATTCCTCACCAAAACTGAGCCAGCAGTTCCCACCCCTTTCTACTTTTTCTCTGGACTTAGTTCACCTTTTGTTTTGCTGTTCCTGAGCCCATGTCCATTCAACATTTTTTTCTTCAGAGAAAAACCAGCTCAGAAGCAGTGAAACCCCAGTACCAGCTGGCATGAAGGCAAGCCCATTTCGGAAGAAGCATTAATAGGATGGGTACTATATGCTGGGAGCTTAGTTTCCCCCTCACCAAAAAAAAGCAGGAATGGCAAGCTTGAAATAACTGCAAAATAAGGAAGTGTTTATTGAATAACTATGTATTTTCTTACCTTTCAACCTTTTTTTTTATTAAATCATGACTTCTCCAAACTGCCTGTTCAGAGAAGACAATGCAGTGTATTTTAAAATAATTTTATATAGATTTTATATAATTTTATATACAAAAAATTTTAAAATAATATATGTGCAACAGCTTTGAAACATTTAACAAACAGCTATAGGAAAAATTATTTCCAAATACTTTTTTTTAACTTACTGAATACCCAAATTAAAATAAATTCAGCCAACATACAGGGCATCTGCACATCTCACATCAATTTAAGCAGTAGAAATAAAAATCTTTTTTTTTTTTTTTTTTTGTCCACAAAGGAGAAAAAGTGTTTAGAGAAATCACTTTGGATCTGGTGCAAAAAATGCAACCAAGCAGGCTTCAGGCACAGCCTCCAGCCCTGCAGTTCTGAAGAGATCTGCTCAGCTGATGTTGGAGTTGAAGCTACTTAGACTCTTTAAAGTTTTACCTCTGCACACATCCAAATGAATTACCACAATATTGAAGCAGCTCAGTGCTCAGCCATACCTAAATCTAATCATGACTCAACATTTCTGCGCCGATATCTCTGGCAGTTTAATCCAATAAAACATACTCAGATTGGTAGTACTGTATGTTAACAGGATCAGTTCTTCTCTCCATCAAGAACATTTTAAAAAGAAGTTTAAAAAATCTGTTTAAGACAGAACTGCATTAATAAAATAGCATAGAATTTTACATGCTTCTTCAAGAAATAGAAACTTCAGGTTCAATTACCATCCCCTATGCAAAGGGTTTGAATTCTGTTCCCCTGCTCTCAAACAGTTTAGACCTACCCATTCTAAACCTAAGAGGTTGCTTCGAGCCTATGAGCTTAGGGAACCACACAGAAAATAATTTAGTAATTGCATGATATGGAGAGGGCAGAAATAAATATAACATTATAGGCACGTGACTGAAGCTTTCTTCTGAGTTTGCAGAAGACCATATTTTGCTTTTTTATTTCAAGGACAAAGCTTATTCCATGGGAATTTACCATATGATTGACTCTAATTACTAAGATTTTTGCCTAAGGATGGCTAATGCCACTTTACCTTCTGAGCACACGTTATGAGAAAGGACTGTTTCCACATTTTAGAGAGGAGGAATGAGCTGCAAGTCATCAGTAGGGCTTTCCAGACAGGTGCTCTAAGTCAACATAGATCTGGCATCTTGGAGTATGATTCAGACCCACCTCACTCATCTACAGACTTGTGATCATGGTAAGGTCAACTACTGACCTTGAATAACCTTCTTTTCAGTGTGTTCTCAGATCCTCACTCATTCCGTCTTCTCTGCTCATCATTTTGGGCACCTGAGTTCAGTCACACTCAATGCTGTTCCTGTCCCTTCTTCTACACTCTGAACTTCACCTTCATTGGTTCTAGCCCTTTATTTTCTATAGTGAACAGAGCAGTTGTGTTGAAAAACGCAAACAACACTTGGGATAAAGAAATGAAATGTCACAGTCTCTTGGGCTACAATGCAGCTCCTGGAATAGCAGTGAAAAACAAAACTCTCACAGTGCAGCATTTAAAACAAGCCATGTGCACTTTCCAAAGGATGGTGTGAGAATTTTTTAAATACAGGAACATATCACTATCTGCCTTTGTGCAGTTTAGTCCAATTTCTCAAGTGGAAAGGCTCCTATTGTCCCCACAGGGCCACCTTGCCCAGGTGAGCACCTAGGCAAGCTTGGTCATTTCAGTACAGGTCTGCAAAGTGTTTATTTGCAGTTATAGGAAGGATGCCTTTCCTCGTCTCAGCATATCAGCAACATTCAGCTTTCATTTTAAAAAACTAAAATACATCACTTAAAAAGCATGTATCACCCAGAGCAGATCCTCTTTTTGGAAACCTTGGATACATATGTAACAAGGAGATAAGGTGCTATTTATAAAGATCCTTCTAAATACCTTAATCAAGTAGGCATTGATGGATGGAAAAGATAAATATTTCTACTATCTACATTTTTACCTGAAGTCAACAGCTTGTACATTAAAGTCATCACAGGAGAAATACTTTTCCTGTTTTCAGCAACACATAGAAACAATGCATTTTATGTTACCTATGATTATCTCTCCTCATCTCTTTGATTACTAGGTTTAATCTTGAAATTGAAATGTCCAACCAAATTGCAAATATTCACATTACATTCCACAGTGTGGTGGTGGATTTTAATTTTTAAATAACTTGCCTGCAATGCTGTGACTCAGAAGAAGTGTGAATGACAGAAGGAAACTTATTAGATTAAAGACAGTTTGTTGAAGAGAGTAGGGAAAATTAATTCACTCACAGGAACAGATCCAATGTTTTGTTTTATTAGCAGAGATCCAGGAATCTGCTTCAGCTCTTGCACTAATCACTGTTGTGAGGAGCCCTTCAAGTCAAAGCCATACAAAGGCTGAAAATGGAATAAATCTATCTTGTAACATAAGAGTAGTCCCAAATTTTATTTCGGTTTAGATTACAGCTTAAAAAAATCCATTCAATTCCGGGTATTCTAGAAGGTGGAACTTTCCCAGCCTTTACCAGAGTAGCCCACTATGGGGCTAGGTATTCAAAACCCCTATGCCTTTGGGTACTCAGCAACACTTTTCATCCAATGCCTAGCCTGGAGTACCGTAACAGAGTCTTACAGTACCTTGTATCTGCTCTGAATATTTTACTCAGAACTGCCCAAATCTTGGACACACTAACCACCTGGGTCCCTACTTTAAGCCTTTGCCTCTAGGATCCATTAATCAGGGGTTTTTTTTACTGTCACAACTGAAGTCAGTTGCATCTGCACACCCTGAGAATATAACCAAAACCATGCAAAAAGTGCAGCTAAAGAAGGAAAAGATAGTACCCTTTTCCACTCAACACACAAGCGGTTAAATCGAATCTGTCAAAGTCCTGGGTACCAAAATCATATTTTTTTGAAGAATTGCAAGTTTACATCTCTGACTTTTCAGAAGAACACCTGTGCTGCTTACAAAGCAGACTTGTGCGATGTTTGCTATGGGAGCAGAAGGTTACCTCCAGAGATCCCTGCCAATCTAATGACTCCCCAAGGCTAATACAAGTATGCTCTGCAACCCTCTATCTACTCTGTGCCCAACTACACAATAAAAGTTTCTAGGTCCACACAACACTTCTGCACTGAGCAAGTAATAGCAGGTGACACATCATGCAGGGCTAGAGCTAGACAGAGGCAACTTTTTTTAGCATTTGAGACAGCCAAGCTGTGGCAGAAGAAAAGGTTGTGAAGTGGATGTCTGGCATTGCTCAGAGGGGAGCCCAGGTGATAGAGAATTACAGCTTTGCAGTTGTAAGGGAGGGGGGGCAAAGCTGTGTGAACATGAGGTGGTGATGGTTGGGGCTGCGAAGGAATGAAAGAGCTAGAGGAAGGCTGGACTGACATGGGCTTCATAGCAGTGCTGAGTTTAAAAAAATATTCGTTGTTAGTGACTCAAATTATGAAGTATTTCTTCACAGGGTCTCATAGTGTCTTCTATTGGAATTGTTCCTCACACATGAACACATTTGGTATTTATTGAAGAAAAGAAAACATGCTGTGATATCTCAATAGATCACTAAATAGATGCATCTGCTATTACAAAGACACTGAAGCACACATGCAAAAAGGGCAAATGCTAGGTAGGAGATACTGAATAGGCAGGAGGTAGAAAGACAAATTTATTTGAGCAAAAGAGAGACCTGAGCCAGAAATTTCCATGTCCTGGGACTGTGTCCTGATCTACCAAGCTGTTCAGTAAAAAAAAGAGGATTCCTCCTTCTTCAGTGAAATTTTGTAAGGAACAGGCCAGTTATAATGTTCAGGTGGGAAAGTCTCAGCAAGCAAGTCTACCTGCAGTAGACTGTCCAACACCTGGCTTTGGGTGATTAATTTAGACCTAAATTGCAGTTAATTTCTGAAGGCATCCACTCAGTCTTACAAGAATCATGTTACATAATGTAAAATGATTGATTGAATGGAACAGTTCAGCGTATCATCAGAAGAGGCAATAGCTTAATAGCAATTACTCCAAAAAGTTGTTTAGAGTTTTTGAAGAAAAGCGTGACTTTTAAAGTTCATTTCTGCAGATTTCTTGCTATTCAAATTTTATTTAGCATTTCTAATAAAAGATGTTTAAAAATAACAACTCTTTAATGAAAGAATTTGTTCTGGTTTTCCTTCATAAATGTGTCACACTAAGAATATACTTATTTTACTAACGTAGGAAAAATGAACATGTAAGCCCAGTTATAGAAAAAAACCTTAAAATACATATGTTTTCATGAAATCCATTTAATTATTTTGCTTTCTAAAGAGAAAGCACAATATTTTTCCCAATTTATTCAAAATATTAGTATTAATAAAACAAAAAACCCACAAACCAACCAAACACACCTCCAGAATTTCAGGAGATTTTTTATTAAAGCGGGTGCCCACCCAAATGATATTTCCCCCTTTAGAAACTGTGCTTACAAATTTAGAGGCTCTGATTACACATCTGCAATTCATAGATGCATTAGCAGTACATTAGCACTTCAGCACAAGGTAAGGAACACAGTCATTCAGTACTTGCATCATATCTGGTGGACAAATGTTTTACTAGCACCTGGGAAGGCAATAATTGACAAATCAAGTGTATACTAAAGCAATACATTCTAGTTCTGAGACACAAGCATAGGGTTTGGGACTAAAATAGCCAGATATCGACAAGTGTTTTAGCAAGATACCCCAGAAAAGGAATAAGATTAGCCAACCTCCTGACATATAAAGTGGCAGGTGAAGCATTCTGGGAGAAAGGAAAAATAGAACTGATTTACTCTTGAGTTCTCTGTAACACATTTGTCAAATAGGAAAAAGGTAGAAATACATGCCACATCAAAACTAAGCTACAAAACTTTTTGTAATTCCCAGATTATACAGGAATTTATTTTTTTTTCCTTCAGGCTAAATGCACAAGAAAAAAAGAAAAATTAATCCAGAGCCAGCAGATATGTCATCTCCTACTCATTTGACCACTAGTATTACAAGCAGCAGCCTATTGTATCATTTTCTTGCTTCCTGTTTTCAAAGCTATGTGTAGCTTTGTTAGGTCCTCTGAGTTCAAGAAACGTCACATCAAATGAAATAACTGGGGTAATGCCAAGAAAATTTCAGGTTGTGAAACAGATCTGCAAGGTACAGCTGGGTAAAATATGTAAATTGAGCAAAAAGACTGCTGAATTAATGCAGGTACAAAGTATTTTACGCAAGCTGTTGTGTTAGAAGCAGTTGCCTTGGAAAAGCAAAGAATAGTTTTCTAAAATCTCCAGTTATTGTGCAAAATAAAATCCTTATGGTTAGTTGTACTGAGCAGGAAAACAGAGGACAGAGCTGCACTAGACTAAGCCTCCTCCTCGTGACTCCAAGCTGACTACCTCTCTCCTCATTAGAAGCCTTATGGTTAAAAGGCAGTAACATCCAGAGGACAGAAATCCTTTGTGCCAGTATGGCTGCATGTCTACTCAGTGGTAGAGGTCCATAATTCAGTTAACTTAGATATGAATGACCTCAAGCAGCTTTTGGATTTGAAGAATGAGGCCTGAAAGTCACAGAGTCATAAAATGGTTTGGATTGGAAGGGACGTTTAATGTTCGTGTAGTACAACCCCAAGCAGGGACATCTTCAACTAGACCAGTTTACTTAAAGCCCCATCTGACCTGACCTTGATCCCTGCCAATGATGGGGCATTCACAGTTTCTGTGGGCAACCTGTTACAGCATCTCAACACTTTCCTCAGAGAATTTCTTCATTATATCCAATATAAATCTACCCTTTTTCAGTTTAAAATCATTGCCCCTTGTCCTGTTGTTACAGGCCTGGGTAAAAAGTCTCTCTCCATCTTATACCCTGAACATCTCAAGTGGGAGGCAAAGGTGTATCAGAGTGTGTAGCAGCTACACTCCCTCCATATGAGATTCTCAGAGTGCTTAATAAACATCTGATGAGCTTCATGGCACCCTGGGAATTGTGCATCACATTTTATGGAGGGATGAATTGAGTACAGAAAGATTAACTGACTTGCCATACACTGACTTTGCATCAAGCATCTGTCAGATATTTTGAAATGCACAGATTACTTCAGCTTCTCAAGGAGAGTCAGAGCTTCAGTGACTTCTACATAGTTACACCTACAGGCATGGGCTGAGAATCAGACCAGAGCTATGAGATTGCTCAGTAGAAATAAAACAAACCAGAGATTTGGTCCCAGTAAAATTTAGATCCGAGAATGTAATTCATATGTCTAAGATTAAAAGATTGGCCCCATGCAGTACACCTGAAATGTTTCTTGAGGAGTATGATTTCCAATCAAAACATTTAAAGTTGAGTTTAAAAAAGGTCTAGCTTTCAAAATATGTTAAAAAACCCAACTTCCTGACTTTTTAAAATGTTGTACATCAGTATTTTTATTGCTGCAAAGCTCAAGATTCAATATTGTCTAAGTATGTGTGAACATCTATGTGCACAAAAGTTATCCAGCAGAAGTTCAAGCTCAACAGTATGAATATACCTAGAAGGTCACATAATGAAACAGTTTCATTTAGAGGTTTTTGAACATAAACATGTGTTTTCTGAAATTAATCCACATTCATCTTTCCATTGCTTGTTTTGTTCTAAATTACTGGCTGTAGAACAAAAGTGCATGAGAAAAGGGTTTGACACAGTATCCTTTGTCGGTTCAGATGACTTGAACAAGAGATTATGCGGTGTTAATCAAAGTTAACAGTTTCAAACAGTTTTCACAGAAGCCAAATGGGTGAGACTTACGTCAAAATACACTAGTACTTCAGAAAGAACATTTTTGTATTGGCAGAATTATGATCTTAAAAGGTGTAGAAACCATACCTTTCTCAGGCACTGCCATCAGTATTTCAAGGACAAATGAAGCCACTAAGGAGAGCAGAAGATATTACCCAGGTTGTTCATTTATTTGGAGAAGAATTTCCACTGAAATGAATATAGTGTGCATTGTCAAGATAATCTTTTGGAGAAAAAACAGTCAGTCTCCATGGAAATTATGTATATCACTGAGAGCAAAAAACAGGGTGAAAAATTTGGGATTTTATTTTTGGTTTTGGGGGGTTTTGTTTGTTTTTTGAGGGGGTGGAGTATGCAGAAATGACTGTTTTATGTGACTGTTAGAAAAGTTTACAGTCTCCCTTGTGACAGTGAGGTCTAGTGGCCTTTAAAAGAATTTCATCTGTAAGCCTCCAAGTACCTGAAATTTTTACGTATTTCTCCTTTGCAGATGACTACAAGCTTTATGAGCCATTAACCTCAAGCAATTTATGTGTAAATATTTTACTTCATAAAATTTGTGTTCAAGTTTTCTTACAAATGGCCATATGAGTATACAGTAACTGGTTCACCTCACTTTATTTTTACCCATGTACAATTATTAAAAAAAAATTGGATATGGCCTGTTAATATTATAAAAATCCTCCTAAATCCACAGGCTATTTTTAATAAGCTATTTTTTTCCAGTCCTGAGGAAACTATTTACTTTAGGTTTTAAATCCTCACTCTACTTTTTTTCTGTTTTGTAGAGTCCAACTACAAAACTCAAGCTAAGCTGTTAATTTTTGGAGGTGTTTTTGGGGCACTTGTTTTTGTATTGTTTTAAAAAGGTACTGTCAAAGACTCAAGCAATTTATGTAAGGTGCCTATTCCCGTGAAAAAGGATGTGCTTATCTGACACCAGTCCACAAGACTTATCTCATGTTTGCCAGCATAAATCTAGTTGGACTCCACTGATAACACTTGAGGTCAAATGATTTGCATATCAGCTTATGCCTATATCTCATACCTGGGCTTGCGGCTTCCTTTTGTGCTGTATGTCCACAGACTACCCTGCTGTGTTGGAAGATAAATGCAGAAAGAGGAGCTACTGATTCGATATAAGGCAAACAACACCTAATCCTACTTATTTTCTTCCTAAATGACTGGAGGCTTGGCTTCACCTTATATTCTTTGCCTTCAGCTCATGAAAAATAACAGTTGCATAAGGCATGAATAATATTATGTCATATAAATATCTTGTATATGAACAAGAAAGTGTATATTTATGGAATAGAAAATGCGTAAAAAGCCAATTGCTTTCTTCCCCTTTAACTTAGTGGGAGTTTTCTCCAACAGTTTCCTAACTATACTCTTTAAAGCTTAAGTATTTTCTAAGCAGATTTGGGAAAAACTGGCAGAATTCCTTTAACTTTAAACCTTACAAAATTAGTGTCATTTCTCCCCAGCTTCTTATGTCCTCACAGTTATGAGCTATCTAAGAATTCTCTTGCTACCATGCCGCTTGTCAAATTATTAGTGCTACATGTGAAAACTAAACCAGTAATGAGACAAGGAGGCCCAGGAGATGTATATTATAGTAAAAATATCACATTGATGCTGCATTTGAGAATTCCCTAGCTGTTACAGTAGCGATGGCTAATTCTATGTCAAACAGGATCTGTGCTATTAAGCTGACTTTCCTATGTTCCTTTACACGGCATTGTGAAAGTTCTTTATTTTCCGGCTGGCTTGTTTTCCTTTGATGTTGCTTTATTAATGTCCATATCCCTTCTGCTTTGCTCATACTAAAAGCTAAAGTAGAAAGCCAAAAAGAAAACTGCGATAATTACCATTCTGTATTTTTACTCTCTGAAGGGACTAGCTGGCATAAGAGATTTGTAAGAGCTTTTATATCTTTCTGAATCCAGCGTAAGGCTGTTGTCTGCTGTTTGCCCATAATTCTGGTCTTAGGGTTTGGTTTTTTTCTTATTCTTTTATGCTTAGGTTTTGTCTATTTTAGAAGAGATACACATTAAAAAAAAAATCACTTTCAGTGAATAATAGCAAAGTCTGTAGCAAAGTCTAAGGTAACTTAATCCTGTTGTTTACCAAGGCAAGCTAAAGTGGTTTACCCCTTGCTACTTTTGGCAAGGTAGACCTGTCTTCATCTTTCCATTCAAGCATTCACATTTTACTGAGGTACAATAACGAAGCCAGCCTGTAATCTCACCACCTCGAGATATTTCCATGATTTCATTGAAATATACCTTTCTGAAAACTCAATCATAAAGATTACTTTTCTCCTTAGCAAGACATAAAAATGCTTTTGGACAAAACGGAAAGGAAGAGGCCAAACTAAAAGCTGTTGCTCAATTTTGTTATGAAAACCAATAAAGTGAAACTGCCTTAGGACCTCTTTTATGCATGATTTTTTTCTGTCTGTAGAAGTATGGAGAGCAGCTATTTGCTACAGCATCTGTTTACTACAGTAGCATCCTTTCCCGGGGCCTCATCAGTTTATTATCCAACAGAATCACCCCCTTATGTAACACACTACCAAAATTGCAATTCTTCAACAACCCAATGGATATATGCATGGCACTGATCAGCGTGCACATTTGCACCACCATCACCACAGAAGCTTCATATTTATGTAATTTATTAGTACAGACACAAGTTATCCTTGCAAATCAGAAAATCCAAGGGTGAGAAAGCCATGAAGAGAAGATACAATGCTTTAAGTCAATTGCAAGCAGCTGTAATTAAACATTCCTTTGATTCCTGCAGTCATTGCTCACTCTTCTTGCACCAAAAGGCAAACCTCCCATGGCTGCTGCTCTACACTACCTTCATCACAGAGGTGACTATGGGACTCTTGTACCTCAAGGTCATCAACACTTAGACCAAGCCAAATGCATTAAGGTATGAAAACAGCCTTTGATCTGTACCACTTGCCTCCACTCTATGAGACGAGACAGTCAGTTGCCTTGTGGGGAAAGGTGAGAGCTGCAGTGGAGGTGGTTTTGAATGAGCACCAGTTCAGTGAAGAGACTCCAAGCAGAGGGACAAAGACTGTGCTGTGGAGCATGTAAGAAGTGGCATGTTGTAAATCACAACTATGTGACAGTTGCTGTGGTAACCACACCTTTTTAAAGATCAGTTGGCAGATAAAGCAGTTATATGCTGTCACACCCATCCCTTGCACATAGGTGGAGGCTGCAAAAGTATGCATCCCTCGCTTCACATAAGCACTTATTTTCCTTCTATGAATTCTCAAACAGCACTTCTCTGAGTACTCAAGACAAGTCTGCAGGAAAGAAGAAAGAGGAGGATGAAGCAAATTGACTGGGTTCCCTAATTTCTCTGTACAGCTGTGAATAGCAGCAACCACTCAGACAAAAATCTTCCATCTCTTATTGCCTTTTCATCCTTTCCTGTTTTTCTTAAGCTTATGAATGTATCATTCCTAACTTGAATTTCAGCTGAGCTGTCTTGTTTGTTTTCATGCAGACAGTTACATTTCATGAGTTTACACAAAAAAAAAGTTAGCATGTTACAGTGCTGCTAGGAAGGTTTTTTATTTTCCTATTGTCAGC